>NW_026992251.1:300000-404639 GCF_028769735.1 Zonotrichia leucophrys gambelii
AGGAGGTAAAGGGACAGCAATAGGAGGGGGAGAAGAGCCTGAGTGGATATTAAGTGCAGCTGGAGAAGGGGTGGAGAATGCAGCAGGTGGAGTAGGCACATGTGGTGGTGCAGAAGGAACTGGAGGGGATACTGGGTTTATCATAGCGGAAGCTGAAGAGGTAGAAGGAGGAGTTTGAACAGGTGGTAGTGAGATGGCAGCCAGGGGAAGAACCGGACCTGCCATTTGAGGTGCTTGGAGAAGAGGATTATAAAGTGGAGGTGCAGAAGGAGGCAAATTATCCAGGGGATCCCATCTTTTACTAGTCCTATCATCCCCTCCTTCATTCCCCTCTTTCTTCCTCTGTACCTTACAAATTCGCACCCCTTCATCCTCAACAGCGCTCTTTAACCAGCAGGCTACATACAATAATTGCTCAGGATCAGTATCCCCTCGAGCTGTCAGATAATTATTTAACAGCTGGCACATCCACTTATCCTTTGTCCCACACCAAGGCCATCCTCCTTGTATCTCTAATTCTGGCCACACTTCCATACAATAATGGATCATTTTCGCTTTATCTAATCCTTCTTGGCCTCTATAGAATCCCATTTTACTAACAGTTCTCCTAAGGGACTATTAGGATGTATATACCTCAGTCTCTTACCGGTCTTTCTACTATTACACCCTCCCATTTTACAGGTCTTAACAGTAAAAAATCCTAAAGGTGCCTTTACTGACCAGTAATTTCAAAAAAGAACCTTCTTTGAGGAGCTTCAGCCTCCTCCACTGAAACTTCAAATTTCTGCCTGATGCTCAGGACTTTATACTGAAACAACTGCCCGATCTCTTGATTGCCTAACTTTCCCCACGTCAGGTCTTACATCTATCGGGACTTGAACACACGAAGCCTCGGTCTAAGAATCCGGGTCGTGACTGACTCCCTCAGTCAGGAAAAACAACTGCCTGATTTTTAGTTTGCCTAACCCGCCAATTTTTAGGCTTCACCGTATCAGGACTTAAAAGCAAACCACAGCCTCCTTCGCTGGGGTTTTTTCCTGGTTCCTGTGCCAGGACTTACTTTTGCCTGCAGGGCTTATGAGCTACCCGAATCCTTCTCGGGACTGGCAAAACCTTACACGAATCCTTCTCGAGACTTACAAATGCTACCCGAATCCTTCTCGGGACTGACAAATCTGCCTGACTTCCCTCTGTCAGGACCTATTTTGGGTGCGTGCCACTCATACAAGTATTCCCTCCGCACGCCTGGAGGGGGGGGGCCCTTTATTCCCCCTTGGGAGACGACTCACTCACGCTAATTCCAAGCTCCGCCCCCTGTTCCCGGCCGGATCCTTCGCAGGAGTCCGGAACCGCGGTACTGAGAGGTCTGCTCTCACTTCGAAGGTCCGGCTGCCGGCCTTCGTCTCATTCACACACACATGCGCACGTCTCCCGCTCCCGCCACCGGCTTTCTCACCAATCCGGTGCTCCGGTGCTCCTCTGCGTCGCTGCTCCTGAGCCGATCCCTCTGGTCCTGGTAGCCAGCTGTCCTGAAGTCCAAGATGGCCAGTCTTGAGTCTTCTTGCGGCGTGGCTATTCCGGACGAGCGCCCCCAGCTGAAATAAACAGGGCCAGGAGACTTCTTCTCCTTTATAATGCCTTTATTAAAAGTGATCAGCTCAGGATTGGGCGGCTCGGCAGGGCTGCAGTCCCCGTCGCGTCTCCCAGGGCGACTCAGAGGAGGAGGATATGCGCAGCTCCGTCCACTAGGGGCAGAGCCGGGGATCCAGTCCTCGTGGGAGCTTTTTAGGGCTTGAGGTCCCCGTCCGATGTTACTTTGCCTGGCTCGGTCCTGTCTGGTCCCGGCGTCCGGACAACTCTCTGCTCAGGGCGAGAGGGGCTCCGAAGGTGTTCAGCATCTCTGCAGGCTCAGCACTCGGCTCCTCACGTCCAGACATCACTTTAATCTCTCAACTCTTAGGTGGCTCGTTGTTTTTGGGGTTTTTTCTGTGCCTCTGGAGTCGGGGTCCCACAAAGCATTCTGGACTTTGGAGTCACTTTGCATAACCCCCCCCACCCTCTCAGGTGTCTTCCCTATGCTGGAAGGGCGCACTGCCTCGGGGGAGGGCCATTTCCCCACCCAGCCAGGCTTTTTACTAATACAAAAGAAGGAGATAAGCCTTAACGACCCGGTATTACAATAACAAAGCACTAAGAATCCTGGCAGCGCCTGAGACCTGGCTGCCCCCCTGCAACTCTTTCTCACAAAAAAAAATATTAACTGAATTTTTGTTCATAACACTGTGAGTGTGTCTAAATGTGGAGTCAGATTGAGACCAGGATCAGGGTCAGGTTTGGGACTGAGCTCACCCAGAGTGGGACAAGGGGGAATGTCACTGCAGGATGGTTTGGGGAGAATCCTGGTTTGGGGAAAAACAAGGTGTGAATGCCTTCATTTGGGGATTTCTCCCACCCACGTCCATCTCTAGAAGTCACCTGGTGTTTATAAAAACCACCAAAAATCAAAAGTAAATTTAAAAAAGCCACCAGGACTTTCCCATTTCCAGTCTCATCCCTCTGGGGTTCTGGTGGTCCGGGCCTCAGGGCTGCTGAGGATCCCATGGGTCCTGGGGATGCCCCCTCCCTAGGGGCCTGCTTAGGGATTCTGGGGGGTTTTGGAGTCCCAGGGTCCCCCTCTCCAGCCTCCCCTCAATCCAGCAACTTGGGGTTCTCCCTTCTCTCCACCACCCTGTCCTGGTTTAGGGCAAATTTGGTTGAAAACCTCCAAAAGGATATTCCTCTAAAAGCAGATTCAAGTAGCCCAACCCCCAGCCAGTTTGGGAAAATATTTCCTTGTAGAAGAGTGCAAAAAACCTGTTTATGTTACAGGCAAAGCATTCACCAGCAAAACAAATGAACAATATTAAACAATAAGACCTCTTTCCACTCCAAAAGAGATGAAAAACTCAGAAAGTCCCTCTGTGGGCAGTAGCTCGGCTCACTCAGTCTCTTATCAGTCGCTTATCAGTCTCTTATCAGTCCCTCCAGCACTGGAAATGCCACAGCCCAGGCTCGGCCAGGTGGGCCACAGGTGCGAGGTGCTGGTGGTGTTCTGGAGGTTCAGTGCAGAGCAGGTTTAAACAGCTCCAAAGATAAAGAAAAACCACAGTCCAGGGCTGAAAACTGTTATAAACAAAAATTCAGTTAATATTTTTTTTTGTGAGAAAGAGTTGCGGGGGGGGCAGCCAGGTCTCAGGCGCTGCCAGGATTCTTAGTGCTTTGTTATTGTAATACCGGGTCGTTAAGGCTTATCTCCTTCTTTTGTATTAGTAAAAAGCCTGGCTGGGTGGGGAAATGGCCCTTCCCCGAGGCAGTGCGCTCTTCCAGCATAGGGAAGACACCTGAGAGGGTGGGGGGGGTTATGCAAAGTGACTCCAAAGTCCAGAATGCTTTGTGGGACCCTGACTCGAGATGCAACGAGAAAACCCCAAAAACAACGAGCCAAATAAGAATTGAGAGACTAAAGTGATGTCTGGACGTGAGGAGCCGAGTGCTGAGCCTGCAGAGATGCTGAACACCTTCGGAGCCCCTCTCGCCCTGAGCAGAGAGTTGTCCGGACGCCGGGACCAGGGTGGCCACTGAGGCTCAGAAGCAACATCTGACGGGGACCTCAAGCCCTAAAAAGCTCCCACGAGGACTGGATCCCCGGCTCTGCCCCTAGTGGACGGAGCTGCGCATATCCTCCTCCTCTGAGTCGCCCTGGGAGACGCGACGGGGACTGCAGCCCTGCCGAGCCGCCCAATCCTGAGCTGATCACTTTTAATAAAGGCATTATAAAGGAGAAGAAGTCTCCTGGCCCTGTTTATTTCAAAAACAAGCTAAAAGCAAAGGAGAGCTCTGTCCTGCTGTCTGTCTGTCCAGGAGCCAGAATGTGTAGGAGTGAGTGCAGTTTCTGAAAAACAAACTGCTGCTGCTTCCCCCTCCCCTTCACTCCCAGAACCAGCCTTAAAGGTGCAGAACTCATTTCTGGGCTAAACGGACCGATGGGGTACAAGCATCATGAAGTCACCCCAGGACACCCCTGTCAGGGCGTCCCGTCCCCGCCTCATCTCTGGGCTGCCCAGAGTCCCCCAGCTCCGGTATTGCCCCTTCCCCTCTCCCCGCCCGGGGGTCCCCGGCTCTCAGGGGGATCCCCAAAACCAATGTCCCGCCCTGTCGGTACCGGCCAATCCCCACGTGGACCCTCCGGGCCCCTCCCAAGAGGCAATAGTGGGTCCTCTCCCCCCGAAAAAGCTCCTCTTGGGGAGCCCGGAGATATCCAGGGCTCGAGTCCGGGATCTGCCGGCTCCGAACACTCTCCAAAAAATCCTCCCGGAGACCCCTGGCTGGAGTTATTTGGGAATTTAGCTCCTTGATCTGAGCTTCTTGTAGGACTTACAGCAGCCCCTTGTATTCCTCACGTTGAAGTGAAGGAACCTTGTCAGTCTCGCTGGTATCATTTGCTCCCTTTCTTCCAGTGATTTTAACAAACTTTTCAAACAAAGACAACAAAATATTTTCCTTGCACTGGCCAACCACAACAGCCATTTTCCTCATCAGTTCTCCCATAAGTTCCCCACGAAGAAGGAGAGACTGCATCCAAGTTCAAAGAGTTCTTCCAGGAAGAACCAAAATCTCCTCAGGGGAGGGAACCATGATGTTGTCAAAGGCACTTGGAGTCAGTAAGTGCCCTGAACTCACTGTGCCAAAGTAATGTCACAATCTGGTTAAGAAAACTATTAGAGAGATGCCTCTGCCCCAATTAAGGTGCTAACAAGACCAAATCCAAAGTGGATTTTATTGAACAGTAAACGTGAGCTAGAGAGAGAGATGGAAAGAAAGAGAAAAGAGGGAACAGCAAGGGAGTGACAGGGACAGAGAGCTCCCATGGGGCAGGGCAAGTGTGACATTGTCCCCTGTGTGTGTGGCCTTCCCTGGGTGGGGGTTTTACACCTGAGCCAGTTTGGGTAAGGGGGGTGGTGTTCACCCCCTGAGCAGGGATTACCCCACTGTTTCAGGTTGCAATGCAAGATATAACCAAATGCATGTTTTCAATCCCCACCTTCATAAACTCCTATAAACAGGTGAGGCAGGTTTCTTTATCTCTTCCATGACTCAGCCCTGATTAAGCCCTCCAGGGGAGATATCTTCTGTGAATGGGACATTGAGTGTCACTGCAGGACTGAAAAACGTCCATCATCCCATTGTGGGATGCTCGGCCCAGGGGGAGGAACCAAGCATTCCTACCTGGATATGAGCTGAGACTGGCAACACCAGGAGCAGCTTGCGTACTGGATTCCCAGAGGACAAGATCTCCATAACCACCACTGGACCTTCAGAGTAAGACCAGACCCTTCTACAGGATCACTGCTTCGACAGAATCACGTTCATCGGTCCAACAGGACTGCAGCCTCCATTTAATAGGACTGCAGCCACCACCCTGACCAACAGAGTGTCAGGTTATATCCTGACTCTGTCAGTTTAAGGACCCCTAGACTTCTAAAATTCCTTCTAAGAGAGGAGACTGGGAGTGGCTGCATCCAATCCCAGCCACAGATTTTGTCAAAGCTGTAAAAGATTGGATAGGTGGAATTGAACTTTTACACAATTGGTCCTGCAGGATTAAAGACTGAATACCAGATAAATTTATATAAATACAGCTCTGATTGATTCTGATCATTATTAGACAGAATGGTTCATTTACACCATAGAGTAAATGAAGAAAAGGAGTTATTGTTGTGGTCCATGGTGGTGCTGAATACAACCTTGTGCCAACAAGCAGGAGCCATGAAAGCACCAGCACAGACAGACAACACATAGATAGATACACAGACAGACACACACAGAGACACACACACACACACACACGACACACAGACACAGACAACACAAACACACACAGACACACACAGACAGACACACACACAGATACACATATGCAGCAGCTCAGCAGTGAAGACACAGGAGGATCCAGGCATGGAGTTCCAATGTGCTTCATTGTAGAGCAACACCAAAAGCGTCCAGGGGCCAAAGGCAAAGACACAGGAGGGTCCAGAGTATGAATAAAGGGAAAGAGGGCACAGAGGAGAGCACCAGGGCTCCAATGCTCTGAGGGCTCTGGGGCAGTACACAGGTAAGGGACCAATAGGAAATGCCAGGGTAGATGGACAGTGTTACACAACAATGGGAACACAGGGAAGGGAGAACTCACCAGAACATGAACATATAAAAGGAGTAGGAAAGGCCAATGGGCCAATAGGGAGGACAGAACTGGGATAAATTGACATAGTGCTGCAGAGCACCATGGGGGAAGCCTTTTTTCTCACCCTGAGCTTTGAGGAATGCCCAGAGCCTACGGTGTGTCTCTCCAGGACATTTCTGCTGCCTTTGCCCTGGTAGGCTCACAGGTTTCTACAGTTGTGCAGTGTCACAATGATCTCCTTGGTTCTGCAGCCCTGCTGTGGTTGCTGTGTAACAATAGGCCTGTGGTAATATGAGGCTCTGTAGTGTCACCATGGTCCCTTTGAGTCCACAAGACCTTGCTGGGCCACAATGGCCCCTTGGTTCCATGAGGTGCCCGTTGTCCCACAGCCCCTCACAGACCCCTATGGCCTCTCAGAGTTCTCCATGGCTCCTCATGGCCTCTCAAGACCCTTAATGGTGCCTCATGACTGATTGCCCCTCACAGCCCCTCTCCCCTCACAGCCCCTATGGCCCCTCATGGCTCCTCACAGCCCCTTATGGCCCCTCACAGCCCATCACAGTCCCTCATGGGACCTCATAGCCTCAGGCCTGAGGCTCCTCCCAATGCAGGAGAAGAGGTTGGGCCCTACTTGTTCTCCTTTCATTTCAGTCCCTTCACAGCCACGAATGCAGAAAGGCTGAAATGGAGCCTTTCCCCAGCGTTTCCCTCGGGGTTAATTGCGGGCTGAAGCTCTGTGCTGGCGCTGGCCCCAGCACCACCATCCCTGCAGCTGCCAGGCCTTTGCTGTCCCCACGTGTCCGTTCCCTGTCCCCAAGTCCCGCCCGTCTCTGGCAGCGGCAGCAGCCGCAGCGCAGGGGGCGCCGGCCCGGCCCAGCCGGGGCTCCCGGCAAGGAGCAGCAGCTGTGCCAGCCCCTTCCCACCTGCTCCTGCCTCGGCTCCCAAGGGCTTTTTCCAGCTCAATTCTGGAGCAGAGCAACCAGCACCCACACACAGCCCTAACTGCTCAGGGCCCGCCTGTGCTGCCCTGAGCCAGCCCTCAGAGGAAGAAATGATCAGGTTCCAGTGCTGTTTTCCACGCTCTTTTACTCACCCTGAGCTGACAGCAGGAGGCTTCTGGTGCCTTTGCCTTGGGAATTGCAGTTCATGGCTGCTCTTGGCCCTCTTCTGCTTGCCACCTGAATTTTATCCATAAAAATGCAAGTGCCTCTTTCAGTTGGTGCTACTCACGGTGCTTTCATGACAGTGAAGTCAGTATTTTTGTCTCGGACATAAAGATCAGCAGATACTGGAATGCCCACCAGCCTCTGAACACTAAAGTGAGGGGAATTAAAGCCACACAGGCCACATTTGCAGTGCTCCAACAGAGCCCTGTTGCTGGCACTGTTGAAATAGAATAAACTGACAGAGGCCATCACAGAAATTGCCTCCGCAGTGTGGAAATAAATTGAAAAATCCAACAGGAGAAACAGAAACCCGAACTTCTCTACTCGCTTCATTGCTCCTTCCCAGCAGCAGGAAATGCAGATGCCCAGAGGTGTTTTGCACTGCTGCTGCCCCCAGTTTGAGCCCAGGCTCTGCCCAGTCCCAGCAGGAACCTGAGTCCAGCCCAGGGAGCTCAGCGCACACAGGGCCAGGCCCAGAGCCCCGGGCATGGCTGCCCATTACGGGGCAGCGGCGCAGACGGAATGTCCTGCGGCCAAACCTCCTGCTCCTGCCACACAGTGCCAGCCCTCTCTCCCTCCTCCTCCTCTCTCAGCACGGCATAAATTCCAGCTTGGAGGAGGCTGCCCCAGAGAGGGCTTCAGCTCCTGTTCCAGCCTGAGTGTCCCTGCAGAGGAACAGGGCATCTTTCAGGCACTTGCACAAGTTCAGGCTTCTCAATTCATCGGGAATCTGGGATGCAGATGGCCTTGCTAAGAAAGCCAAAAGCCAAGGGAATGGATTATAGATTACTGAAAAAAAATTCACCCATCTTTCAGACAAGGTTTACCAAGTCATTTCCTGCATTTCTTCTTTTCAGATTCTTTCAGTTGGCTGCTCTGGGAAGTCCAGCTTGTACTGGTGCTTATCATGAACTGATTGTGCTCTTGATTTACGCACCAAGACACCAAATGCGGAATCATCTGTATGGAACTGTTATGAATCATCAATCGAAATCCAAATTATAAAAAAAATGAGAAAAAATTTCTTTATCTTTTTCCGCGACTAAAATATGGTCTTCAAAATCACCACAGCCAAAGAGACAGCGTCGAGCCCGGCTTCGGTGCTGGGTGAACCTTGATCCCACCTCTATTGCATTGGACCCTCAACCATTCACGAGAGCTGCTTCTTGTAGGGATGCTTTTTACAGTTTATTATGCCTGAGCAAAGAAGTCCCAGTTTCTTTTGTAACTCTGCATATTCATAGCTGGTTCTTTCAGTGTGCAGAGCTGGACAATCGCCATTTCCTTGTTGATAGCCAGCGCTGATCAGATTCAGGGAAGTCACGTATTCACACGTATCTTTCTGGCGACTTTGGCTATCTTGATCGATGTTATCAACAGGGCAATGATCGCTCTTAGGCGTCTTCCATTAACTTGGGATAATGGTGATCATTGTGCTGGGTGTGTCTATTCTTGGGCTAAAGTGCAGATCGTTTTCTGACCACCTTCAGGAATTTCAGAATTTGAATAGACGCCTGCCTCTCAGGCTGCCTGTGGTCAGAGACTTGTTTGGATTTTGCAATCTTTATGAAATACATGCTTTTAGAGCATGAATTATTTCCCAACATATATTACAACACCACTACAATCTCACAGAAGAAGGCAATCATACAGATCAGTGTATAGTCAAATTGCCCCCAATTCTCATAAAGTCCATCTACTCTGCATACGCTTACTTTGTATTTTTGTTTCTCAGTCATCACAGAACTGAGAGCTGCAAGAAAAAGAGAAAGAAATATGAACAGTCCTTGGGTAAGGGAAATACTGGACTATGAGGAACTAAAACTAGTTGATAGCATCTGTATCAGGCAATTTTTTTTACTCTCTACCAGTGTCCATTTCAGGCATCCTGTTAGCATGACTTAGGATTTTGCAGCTAAATGTAATGGGCTGCAATTTGAGAGGCCTACAAGAAAAGAACTTATCAGACTTTTTTCCCCCCCAAGTGACAGGTGTAAATTGCAAAATGAAAGGGCCTACAGAAATTTAAAATTTTCTAATTTTAGAAAAATATAGTATTAGCATCAGATTCCAAGGGCATAGAGATATAGGAGCTGCAAGGAAATGCTCCCAGAAATGTTTTCTAGCCTGAAGAGACAAGCTAGCCACAGGAAGAGGAGAGAGCCACTTCTTTTAAAATGCATGAATTGCTGAATGCAAGAGCCATTGCTGTTATGAACAAAAATTCGGTTAATATTTTTTTGTGAGAAAAAGTTACAAAAAGGCAGCCAGATCTCTGTCCCTGCCAAGATTCTGCGTGTTTTGTTATTGTAATCACGGGTCGTTGTAGCTTATCGCCTCTTTTGTATTAGTAAAAGCCCTGGCTAGAGCAAGGTAATGGCCCTTCCCCGAGGCTAAGGTGTTCTTTTCCCAGCATAGTGAAGACACCTGAGAGGGTGGGGGGGGTTATGCAAAGTGACTCCAAGACCAGCATGCTTTGTGGGATCCCGACTCCAAACACACGGAGAAAACCCCAAAAACAATGAGCCACCTAAGAGTTGAGAGACTGGAGTGATGTCTAGACGTGAGGAGCCAAGTGCTGAGCCTGCAGAGATGCGGAGTCCCTCTCGCCCTGACCATGGGAGTTGTCCCGACGCCGGGATCGGGCGGGACAGAGCCAGGGAAACCAAGATCTGACGGGGAACACCACGCCCTAAAGGCTCCCACGAGGACCGGATCCCCCGGCTCTGCCCCTAGTGGACAGAGCTGCGCATATCCTCCTCCTCTGAGTCGCCCTGGGAGACATGACGGGGACTGCAGCCCTGCCGAGCCGCCCAATCCTGAGCTGATCACTTTCAATAAAGGCGTTAAAAAGGAGAAGAAGTCTCCTGGCCCTGTTTATTTCAGATGGGGGCGCTCGTCCGGGATAGCCACGCCGCAAGAAGACTCAAGACTGGCCATCTTGGAACTTCAGGACAGCTGGCTACCAGGACCAGAGGGATCGGCACAGGACCAGCGACACAAAAGAGCACCGGAGCACTGGACTGGTGAGAAACCCAGTGGTGGGAGAGGGAGACGTGCGCATGTGTGTGTGAATGAGACGAAGGCCGGTAGCCGGACCTTCGAAGTTAGAACGGACCCTTAGTACTGTGTTTACGGACTCCTGCAAAGGGGCCGGCCAGAAACAGGGGAAAGCGAGTGGAATTAGCGTGACTGAGCCGTCTCCCAAGGGGGAATAAAGGGGCCCCCCCTCCGGGCGTGCGGAGGGAATATTTGTATGAGTGGCACGCCCTCAAAATAGGTCCTGACAGAGGGAAGTCAGGCAGATTTGTCAGTCCCGAGAAGGATTCGGGTAGCATTTGTAAGTCTCAAGAAGGATTCGCGTAAGATTTGTCAGTCCTGAGAAGGATTCTGGTAGCTCACAAGCCCTGCAGGCAAAAGTAAGTCCTGACACAGGAGTCAGGCACAAACCGCAGCGAAGGAGGCTGTGGTTTGCTTTTAAGTCCTGATACGGTGAAGCCTAAAAATTGGCGGGTTAGGCAAACTAAAAATCATGCAGTTGTTTTTCCTGACTGAGGGAGTCCGGCAAGACCCGGATTCTTAAGGCCGAGGCTCCGTGTGTTCAAGTCTCGATAGATGTAAGACCTGACATTGGGAAAGTTGGGCAATCAAGAGATCGGGCAGTTGTTTCAGTATAAAGTCCTGAGCATCAGGCAGAAATTTGAAGTTCAGTGGAAGAGGCTGAAGCTCCTCAAAGAATGTTCTTTTTGAAATTACCGGTCAGTAGAGGCACCTTTGGGACTTTTTTATTGAGACCTGGAAAATGGGAGGGTGTAACAGTAAAAAGACCGGCAAGAGACTGAGGGATATACCTCTCAGTAGTCCCTTAGGAGAACTGTTAGTAAAATGGGATTCTATAGAGGCCACGGAGGGATTAGATAAAGTGAAAATGATCCATTATTGTATGGAAGTGTGGCCAGAATTAGAGGTGCAAGGAGGGTGGCCTTGGTGTGGGACAAAGGATAAGTGGATGTGCCAACAATTAAATAATTATCTGACAGCTCGAGGCGATACTGATTCTGAGCAATTACTGTACGTATCTTGCTGGTCAAAGAGCGCTGTTGAGGATGATGGGGTGCAAATTTGTAAGGTACAGAGGAAGAAAGAGGGGAATGAAGGAGGGGATGATAGGACTAGTAAAAGATGGGATCCCCGGGATTATTTGGCTCCTTCTGCCCCTCCACCTTATAATCCTCTTTTTCAAGCACCTCAAATGGCAGGTCCGGTTCTTCCCCCGGCTGCCATCTCATTACCACCTGTTCAAACTCCTCCTTCTACCTCTTCAGCTTCCGCTATGATAATCCCAGTATCTCCTCCAGTAACCACTCCCTCACAACCCCCTTCAGCCCCTCCAGTTCCTTCTGCACCACCCCAAGTACCTACTCCACCTGCTGCATTCTCCACCCCTTCTCCAGCTGCACTTAATATCCACTCAGGCTCTTCTCCCCCTCCTATTGCTGTCCCTTTACCTCCTCCTAGTTGGGACACAAATGCCTCCTCACCCAGTAAATGGCTATCAGCAAAAACACCTGCTGATGGGCAGAACGTTCAGGGTAACCCGGATATCCCTCAAAGTAGTTTGGCATCTGAAGATGGGCCGTACTGTAGTACCAGATCCAAGACCTCCAAGGCGGAGAGACTCTTTCCCCTCAGAGAAGTTCCTATGGGAGGAGTAGCGGGAGGTGTTGGCTTTGTGAATGCTCCCCTAACTGCTTCTGAGGTGAGAGAATTCAAGAAAGAGTTGGGGCATTTAGTTGAGGACCCAGTGGGCATAGCTGTCGACGGAAGGAGACCAGGACATCAGGTTGATCATCACAGGCCCCATTTTATTGATCAGCACAGCGGGTTAAATACAGTTCGTAATTAACTTCATGCATATTGCAAAAGTTGAGCTCAGGATTGGTTAGTTACATATCAGCAGTTACACCTACTTTTACATTCCTATGGTCCTACTTTTGATACTTTCTACATATTCTTAGGAGATATTCAGGACTAATCTCTACTCCCTTTCTCCATGTTGCAGCAAGGCCACTGATTGCAAGCTGCTGACATCTCCTTTCAGCTTGCTGACTGCTGATTTCTCAGCTTGACCAGTGGCAATATGTCAGCATGGCCTTTCTCAGCTAACCAACTATTAATAAAGCTCTCCACATTAAAGCTCTCCACATTTCCCCCGTTTTCTTCTTGTGCAAGGAAATTAGCTTGCCAGGTTTTTGCTATTGTACGGCTGACCATGTTTTGAATGCAATTAAAAACACAAGGCAAAATCAGCAAAAACAGTAAAATTACACCCAGCAGTCATATAGCATAGATCACAAGGTTTCTTAGCTACGGTCCAAGTCCTAAGCTTTTAAGCCATTCGTCGATTCCTAAACCTTCTTCTTCCTTCAGATTGTGAAGTCCCTGTTGTAGTTCTTTTATCTTACTGTGAATGGACACCAAATGGTCAGACAGATTCATGCAACACATTCCCTCAAATTCTTCACATCCATGTCCTTGTGCTAAAAGCAAAAAATCTATGGCAGCTCTATTTTGCAAAACAGCATGGTTAACACTCTGCACATCTGTGGTTAGCATGTCTAGGATTTGTGATGTCTTGTTCAGTTCACTCTTTGCCTAGCACCCTAATTGCTTTGCTAAATTCATAGCCTTATTGGCAGATCCTCCCGGCAAGATAGTTGAAACAACCACTTGTTTGAATGTGCCCCAAATTGTGGATCTCCTATCGAGCTGCAGTCTAAGTCATGTATGCTACGGCTCTTTCTGTTTGAATTTTGACTCAGCTGCATTAGCAAGGACACATTAGGATGAAACAATGACAGTTTACCCAAATAACAGGGTCCACCCTGTGGTCTAGCTGGTATGCCATTCCACGCCCTGTCTCCGCAAATTAAAAATATTCCCGTGGGTAATTTCATTGGTGCAGTGATTTTTGTGCTGTTACATTTACTGTAATGCTGCGGAGAGATTTCACTCACATTCAGGAATGAATCTAGGGTGGCCCATGTTTCTTTTGGTCGGTTTGAAGACTTAAAGCTAAACCATCCACCAGCTGTAGTGTTAGACAAACTGGCGTTTGTACTGCCAAAAAGGTCCAATTCCTCAGGAGGAGAGTGCAAAGCACAGAATACGCTGCATTTCTTTCCCGTAGAGCTTTCCTTAATTGTACCAACAACTCATACAATCGTTTATTATTCACTTCCTTAATTGCTGCTTCCTCTATTCGTTTGGCTACTCCTGCAACATACATAGAGTCTGTAACCACATTTAAAGGTCTCTGTAAGTTGGATACTGCCCATACTACTGCCAACAATTCCAAAGTTTGTAAACTATCCGCAGGGTCTGCTGTGATGATTTGATGTTTCCATTGTCCTTTTTCTTGCCAAGTGACAGCAGCACGCCTTGACTTCTTTCCTGCATCTGTAAAGGCTGTAACAGCTCCTTCTATAGGGCATTCTTCTCTCAAGGGTTGAGTAATCCATTGTCCTTTTTCTTGCCAAGTGACAGCAGCACGCCTTGACTTCTTTCCTGCATCTGTAAAGGCTGTAACAGCTCCTTCTATAGGGCATTCTTCTCTCAAGGGTTGAGTAATCCAGTTCCATTCTGTCATCCATTGCAAAACTCTAGGCACTAATTTGCTGGTATCCACTTTTGCAGATGATGTCAATAATGCTTCTTGTAAATCCTTTGAATTAATCAGGTACCAGTCCAAAGTTTCTTTTTCCATAGGCAGTCTAATGGTAGCAGGTTCTCTACCATCCACTTCAAGAGTTCTGAGACGTCCTTTTTTAATTAATGTAGACAATTGTTCAATTTTTGAACATATTGTTTTCTTATGCTGTAATGGTGGAGACAACCATTCCAACACCTGTATCTCCCCCGTTTTCTCCTGTTGTTGAGAGAGAGCACCAAGCAGGTGGCAAGGGCTATTCCAGATAGTAAGGTCAATAGGGTGGTCGAGTTGTCGATGAGACACGTACCCCTGTTGTACACAGTCACTGATTTGTTGCAAGGCAAGACGATGCTCCTGTGTCAGGCATACAGGAGTAGTAGGGTCAACACCCTTTAATAAAGGCCGCAGGGTTTCTAACAAATGATTCGATATTTCCACAATAGGCTTTAGCCACTGTAAGTCTCCCAGTAATTTCTGTGCATCATGTAGAGTCTTAATGTCCAGTTGTAACTCCAATTTTTGAGGTATCACTTTTTGATCCATCAAAGTCTATCTCAAATATTTCTAGGGCTTTGTAGTTTGAATTTTCTCTGAAGCAATATCAAGTGAATATGAAGCAAGAGTATTTCTAATAATGTCAATCTGCAAAGAGGAAAATGGTTGTTGCTGTGCAAACAAGATATCGTCTATATAATGATATATTATAGTAGCTGGCCATCTGCGATGTAATGGCTGCAATGCTGCATCAACATAAAGCTGACATAAAGTCGGGGAATTCCTCATGCTCTGTGGCAAACAAATCCATTCAAATCTTTTATCTGGTTCTCCACGATTTATTGTTGGTAAAGTAAAGGCAAATCTTTTTGCATCATTAGGATGCAGGGCAATGGTGAAGAAACAGTCCCTTAAGTCGATGATTAAGAGTGGCTAGTGTTCTGGAATCATAGCTGGATTAGGAAGACCAGGCTGTAAGGCCCCCATAGGTTCCATTTGATCATTTACAGCCCGCAAATCATGTATTAAACGATATTTCCCTGATTTCTTTTTGATCACAAAAATAGGTGTATTCCAGGGGCTCGTGGAAAGTCGTAAATGTCTCTTTGAATATTGTTCCTCCACTAATTCATGA
Source organism: Zonotrichia leucophrys gambelii (assembly GCF_028769735.1). Classification (NCBI taxonomy): domain Eukaryota; kingdom Metazoa; phylum Chordata; class Aves; order Passeriformes; family Passerellidae; genus Zonotrichia; species Zonotrichia leucophrys. Next base: position 315,228 of record NW_026992251.1, read on the forward strand.
GCGTGCATAAGGCTTTCCCCTTTTAGAGGCCATTGCTTAACCATCACCGGTGTATCTGTTTTCCAGGTGAGTGGAATGGGGAAAGTCCAAGCAATGGCAATTACCCCAAAGGGTGCTGATTAGTTAACACCACTCCCAGTTGTGTTAAAATGTCCCTTCCAATTAGGCAGGAGACTGTAGGAGGCAGTTGCACAATTGAAAACACAACAGATATTTATTGATCCTCAATGGACACAGACAAAGAAGGCGACCTGCTTGCCAATGTAGATCCTCCTACTCCGGTGAGCATGTTTGCTGATGGGAATAGAGGCCAATGCTGTGGCCATGCCTCTGGAGAAATAATGCTGGTATCTGCTCCTGTATCCAATAATCCATAAAGGGTTATGCTTTGATGCCCATAAGTAACTGTGACCTTTTGCTTTGGTCTGTTTTGTAAATCCACAGTTAAAAGTGTAACACCAGTGGAGCCAAAACCTTTTTCATCCCGTGCTTGTTCAGTAAATGGTTGTATTCCAGAGGTCATTTGTGATAGTGGTATCAATTGTGCAATACGTTGTCCTTTTGTAATTTTAATTGGAGGATAGAGGGTGTAAGCCATGATTTGTATTTCCCCTGTAAAGTCTGCATCAATAACTCCAGGCAAAACAAATAATCCCAACATAGTTGTAGAAGAGCGTCCTAATAATAATGTTCCACATGTTTGTCCATTTAATATAAGAGGACCTTTTACTCCAGTTGGTATTTGCTCCCTGTTGTTGCGGGTTGCAGACAAGAGGTGGCTGCGATGTCGCGGCAGCTGGTGCTGGTGTCTCTGATGTCACGGCAGCTACTTGTGTCTGGGCGCGGCACCCGTGAAACGCGCTCTGCTGATAGTTTCCCGACCGCCGTCTACAAGCTGTGGTGTTGTGGGAGCTGGATCGGCAGTGAGCCACTTCGGAGAGGAGCAAGAGCAGCTAACACCTGATTCTGAGCAGCTAACACCTGATTCTGATTAGACTCTGCCTGCTTTTGTAACCCCAATCCTAACTCCTTTATAGCATCTACTAGAAATGCCTGCGAAGCAGTTGGCATTAATGCCATTCGCTCTAATGCTTCCTCAATGGTCCAATTTGCTCCCAAAGTAGATAATACTCTTTGGGTTGCTGGATTACTATTTTGAAGGGCACACTGCTTCAATATCGCCCCCTTAAGAAAGTCTGCCACACCGGCCCGATCCATAGCAGCAGCCGCCCTATCGATAAAATTTCCAAATGATTCTTCTCTACCTTGCTTAATACCCATATAAATTGGTAATCCCCCTGGCTCTTTAACCATATCTATCGCTGTACGCACCAATCTCATAGTCTCTCTAAGCTTATCTGGTCCCAATATCATCTGTGCCTCTGTACGCAGAAATGCTCCTAATCCCATAAGTTCATCCACTGTCACTCCATGCAATGGATCTCCCGGAGCCCGTTGTACAGCAACTGACTCATTTACTAATGCTTGCCAATGTGCATTAAACAATAATTGTTGATGCTGAGTAAATATTAAACGCACTATCCCTTTTTAAATCATTTGGGCATAAAATCTGAGTGTTAAAGAGATAATCTAACATTTGCTTAACAGGTTCACTTTTTACACCAAACTGACTAACTGTAGAACGTAGCTGAGCTAACAACTTCCAATCTAAGGCAGAATATGCTGCCACATTATGCATTAAATTCCCCTGTGCATCATATTGTGGTGTATAAGTAACCGGACATGCAAGACTAGAAGCTATTTCTACGGCTTCACTATCTCCCATTTGCATCACCTCTTTTGCCAAAGCAGACCAAGCTTCCCTCCTTTGTTTAGCCATTTCCCCCCATAGATCACGGTGTGCCCCTGGGATGGGAGCTGGCTCTTTGGAGGTGCTATGCTGCTGGCATTTTAGTGCAGGCGCCGAATTTTCGCCTTGGGAAGGCAGTAAAGCAAAGGCTGGCTCGCGCGGGGGAAGCGACCCCCCCGCTGGAGCTGTCAGTGAAGCCGGGGCCGGCCCGAAAGAAGCCGGCTCACGCGGGGGAAACAGCCCCCCCCCGCAGCTGCAACCGGAGCCTGCTCAGGCAAAGCCGGCGCGCGCGGGGGAAGGAGCCCCCCTCCCGCCGAAGTTGAAACCGGAGCACGCTCGAGCAGAGCCGGCTCGCGCGGGGGAAGGGGCCCCCCCGCTGGAGCTGTAACCGGAGCCGGCCTGCCCGGGGGTAGCGGCGGAGGCAAAGCCGGCGGCGGAGGCAGAGCTGGCTTGCCCCCCCCACCATCCGACCCGCCTGAAGCCGGCAGTGGAGGCAAAGCTGGCTTGCTTTTACCTCTCCCACCCGGCTCACCTTCCCCTTCAGACAAGGGAGGCGCAGACGGTTCCGCACTTTCTAAAGGCATGTCCTCAACACCACTATGCTGGGGATTTTTAGGCATAAGTATCTTAGTTACAGAAGGTGCTAAAGGGTCATCCTCACGACCATATCCTATATTCCTCTTATGAGCTTCTGTAGCCCTTTCTGCTGCCTTTCTCTCAGAGACCTGCTGAAGCAATGCATTATACACCACCCGCCATAATTTCCCAAACTTTTTAGCTGATCTATCCCCATCTAACACAGAGTCCATTAACACCTCTCCAAAATTTTTCCACTCTGAAAGCTCATGTACTGTATGTGGGTTAGTAAACATACCTATAGAATGACCATAAGCTAACAACCCCGGTAATTCCTTTTTTAAATCTATCTCTTTTACCCCTCGCTTTTCTAAATATGAGGAGAATAAATCATATGCCGCTTGCCTATCCATACCTATTCAGTGCGCACTGTATGCAGCTCCAGGCTCCTATTACAGCGACCTTAGACGGTCACTGTGGTGAGAGAAGGACGAGAATCTTGTTTCTTGATCAGAAGGCTGATTTATTGATATAAGATATATAATACATTATAACTATACTAAAAGCAAGAAAAAGAGAGGTTGCAGAGAGCAGCTATGCCAAGAATTGAAAGAAAGAATGAATAACAAAGTTCTTTGCCCAGGGAATCTGTCCCTGAGCTGCTCCTGTGATTGGCCTTTAATGGTACACAAGGAAGATGAGCCAATCACAGGGACACCTGCTACATTTCACAGCAGCTGATAACAATTGTTTACATTCTTCTTCTGGGGCCCTTTGCTTCCCAGAAGAAGGAGAAATCCCAAAGAAAGGATTTCTATGAAGAAATGTCTGCGACAGGCTCCGGCGACACGTAGGTGGCTTGAGTCACGGATGTGAACCTCAAGGGTGCTTTTTATAAATAATCCAGTCTTTGTAAATAATCCGGCACCGTCCCACTGCTAGGACCCCCACCCAACTTCCGGACCGTGGCGAGTTCCCTTTTTTCTTTGTAATCCGAGAAAAAAGGACAGGGGTTCAACGTTGCCGCATCGTTGCCCGCAGCGTTTGTGCCCGCATTCTCCACCATTTGTCGACGGAAGGAGACCAGGACATCAGGTTGATCATCACAGGCCCCATTTTATTGATCAGCACAGCGGGTTAAATACAGTTCGTAATTAACTTCATGCATATTGCAAAAGTTGAGCTCAGGATTGGTTAGTTACATATCAGCAGTTACACCTACTTTTACATTCCTATGGTCCTACTTTTGATACTTTCTACATATTCTTAGGAGATATTCAGGACTAATCTCTACTCCCTTTCTCCATGTTGCAGCAAGACCACTGATTGCAAGCTGCTGACATCTCCTTTCAGCTTGCTGACTGCTGATTTCTCAGCTTGACCAGTGGCAATATGTCAGCATGGCCTTTCTCAGCTAACCAACTATTAATAAAGCTCTCCACATTAAAGCTCTCCACACATAGCCAACCAAGTGGATCAATTTCTAGGTCCAAATATCTACACTTGGGGGGAGATGAATTCCATCCTGAGTATATTATTTTCCCCAGAAGAGGTCCAGATGATTAGGGTGGCTGGCATAAGAATTTGGGAGAAAGATAACCATCCAGGACCCCAGGTGCCAACAGGTGAACAGAAATTGCCACTAATGGATCCTGGCTGGAACCCTAACCAGGAGGAGGGGAGGAAGGCCATGATGGAATATAGGTCTTTGATAATACGGGGGATCAAAGAGTCAGTTCCCAAAGGAACTAACACCCAATTGGCATTTGAGGGTACACAGGAGAAAGATGAAGCTCCTGCTGCCTGGCTTAATCGCCTAAGGCGGAACTTCCAGTTGTACTCTAGAATAGACCCAGACACCCCAGAAGGTCAAATGCTACTAAAAGTCCAATTTGTTACCAAATCTTGGCCTGATATAAGGAGAAAACTGGAAAAGATAAAAGATTGGCAAGAGAAGGACATGAATGAGTTATTAAGAGAGGCATTGAAGGTGTATATAAGGAGGGAGGAAGAAAAGGCAAAGGCCAAGGCTAAGATCATGGTTGCTGTAGCTAGAGAAAGTGCAGGGTGGGCGGGTCCACCACCAGGAGGAGGCAAGGAGGCATACTGAACTGTATGGGAAAAAATTATATCAGAGTTCTAATATTGCTTAAAATGTTTCAAGACTGTTTTGTGTAAACTATGTTGGTAAAAAGTTTAAGGCTGTAAATAAGTAATTCTAGTTTAAGTTCCCCAATTTAATTCTAAAGACTCCAGGTTAATCCTCTACAGAGCACTCTCCTAAGAGAAACCAAAATTGGTAGGGAACAGACCAAGAGAGGTTTAACCAGAGAAGTGGGTAGAAGAGACTCTAAAGAGCTTGAAGCTTCTCCTCAGTAAAATTCCCCAAGAGGCAAGGCCGGGTGGGCAGGCTGTGCAAGATGACCCATACCGGACTCTTGGGAAGGGTAGTACTGATAGCTCTAATTGCTGGTGGTGCTCTGGGAAGCCCAGCTGAGCTGTGCAATGAATGCTACCAACCCCGCTATGAAGAAGAAGTGAGCTCCTTGTCGAGAGTCCACATCAGTTCTAACCCTGATGGTGTTAACCTCTCCCAATTGGTCCTTTATCAGAAAAATAAGAGAGTGTATTGGATAGACCAGAATACTGCCACTTTTAGACAGCCACTCCTGGGAGAGTGCCCTATAGGGGAAGCCTGGTTGTGCTTTGAATATGATGCTGCTCAAACAAGCTCAGCAGATCTAGTAAAAAGGAAAGAAATGGTGAAAATGGTAAGAAAAATTGTTTGTTACAAGTATTTATATGAGTGTACTGAAAAAGAGATAAACCCCTTTTGGAACACATTTCAGGGGAGCTCTAAACCCCTAGGTTTGATCTCATCTGGCAATTGCATGGCTAGAGTGATAAAACCAATTTTCTTATTACCCAAAGAAACTGGATCAAGTTTGGGAGTTCCGATATATAATGATTTGGGAGAAATTAAACAAAACCGGGAAAGTGAAATAGAAATTGGGAAAATCCAAAATTGTAAAAGCCAAGTTCGGATCCCAAAATCTGTGTTGAACAAAGTCATCCGGCTACAGGCAGTATTAAAAATAAAGAATTCAATTATTAGGGACATTTCTAACGAAATAAAAGGATTGGCATGTGTAAATAATCAAGATCAAACTCCTACACTTGATCCCAGTGGGTGGGAGAATTTAGAGAGTTTCAGAAAATATGTATGGGAAAAAGTGGTTTTTCTCGCTGTGTGTGTACTTGGAGGATTGCTCTTTCTACTATGCTTATTTATCTGTTTTAGTAAAATAGTATTTGCCGTGTAGACCAACCTGAAGAAACCAAGGAAAGTAACAAGGTTAAGTAACCATGACTACCAAAGTGCACAAGAGATTTATAGTAGATTCAAAACAAAAAAATTGTGAGTTGATGCGAGCTTAAGAATTTAAGCTCGATCAAAGAAAAAGAGGGGGGACTGTTATGAACAAAAATTCGGTTAATATTTTTTTGTGAGAAAAAGTTACAAAAAGGCAGCCAGATCTCTGTCCCTGCCAAGGTTCTGCATGTTTTGTTATTGTAATCACGGGTCGTTGTAGCTTATTGCCCCTTTTGTATTAGAAAAAGCCCTGGCTAGAGGGAGGTAATGGCCCTTCCCCGAGGCTAAGGTGTTCTTTTCCCAGCATAGTGAAGACACCTGAGAGGGTGGGGGGTTATGCAAAGTGACTCCAAGACCAGCATGCTTTGTGGGACCCTGACTCCAAACACACGGAGAAAACCCCAAAAACAACGAGCCACCAGAGTTGAGAGACTGGAGTGATGTCTAGATTTGATGAGCCGAGTGCTGAGCCTGCAGAGATGCGGAGTCCCTCTCGCCCTGACCATGGGAGTCGTCCCAACGCCGGGATCGGGCGGGACAGAGCCAGGGAAACCAAGATCTGACGGGGAACACCACGCCCTAAAGGCTCCCACGAGGACCAGATCCCCCGGCTCTCTCCCTAGTAGACAGAGCTGCGCATATCCTCCTCCTCTGAGTCGCCCTGGGAGACATGACGGGGACTGCAGCCCTGCCGAGCCGCCCAATCCTGAGCTGATCACTTTTAATAAAGGCGTTAAAAAGGAGAAGAAGTCTCCTGGCCCTGTTTATTTCAACTGGCCCTTTCAGCTTCTGTTTTTAACAAAAAGTAAGCTATTAACTTGTGTTTATGAAGACTTTGGTTGGACTTCAATGTTTTTGAGACAGCTTCTGAGCAAAATACAAAGAAACCACATTACATATTAGTAAATGCAGCATTTAGAATACTACTTAATAGTCCTATCTCATAGTTAAATGTTCAGTTAAATTAATTGTGATCAAGTCCATGAAATGCAGTACCTAATCCAGTTAAATCCCACCTACACCTCAGATTTGCTTGTGTAACTAATATTTTCCACTCCACTCCCTATCCCTTCTCTCACCACAGTCCTCAAGCCCTCAGCCAGGCACCAGCCAACTTCTCACCTCAACTGCTGTTAGCAATTACCAAGCACCTGTTGGTAATTACCTGAGCACCTGCCCCACCCACAGCAGCTGTAGGTCCCTGACTGCTGGGAGAACAGGTCTCAAGTACAGACCTGAACACCACCACCCCCCACCAAAAAAAAAAAAAAAGTTAAAACTTCTCTAAATAATTTGAGACTAGTAAAAGATCAGGACATGGAGAAACTTGTTTATCCCCTTTAGGCCAATCAAGAAAAAGTTTATAGCCTTCTCTGGAAAGGGAAGACTGGGGGGTTTTTCTTGAAGCAGAAGCATGTTTTATCAGCCCAGTTTCCTTCCTCATTTGTTCCTGCTCCCCAGGAGGCAATTCACTAGGCATATATAAAAATATCTGTGTCTGAAAACACATCTACATGAGTGCATGACTTTCACTGGTGCAATTTAAAGCATAGTTTTTATTGTACAAAAATGCAAAAATCTGTTTTTGAAGAGGCACATCTTGTGGAGCTGTAAGGACCCTGACAGCACATCTGCTACCAAAGCAACAACTCCTGCTCTGCAGTGGCTTGAGCGGGCTGAGATGGAAGTGTTTCTTCATCAATGCATAAACCACAACAAAGTAGTGGTGACAAGCCTTTTTTCCAAGTCTGACTGAAGGTTTGGGAAGCAGGTTTGCCTGCAGAGAGCACACAGAAGCATGACACGTTTGCCTACTCTGCACCTACAATTTCTACACCATCATATCACTACTCGGTCACTGAGCAAGCTGACAGTGTATGACAGGTTATCCATCCTGCATAGAAAGTCACAGAGAGAAGAAGAGAGGAAGAAAACATGGAAGATGACAATGCAAAAGAAGTTGAAGAAATGTGGCAAGGATTGAACATGGGGGGACAGAAATAAGAAGAGACCATACGTTCGAACTGTAAAGTCCTGTCAGGAAACTGCAAGTACTTGGATATATGAGTTCACCACCTGGACTTGCATGCTTCTCCACATTACCATTATTTCAAAAATTTTGCTTCCTGGACAAGCTGCCAGGTCTCCAGTACCAGTTCTAGCTCCCTTCCAGCAGTCTGCATCTGAACAGGGAGTTCAGATAGATAGATCAGGGATTACCTTTCACACTGTAAGCATTCAAGACAGCCAAAGAACTTGGAGGAAAAAGGCCATACTGAGTGCCCAGGACAAAGAGATCTTAAGAAATTGGAAGAAGGAAGTATTGATTGAGGGTCACAGTTATGTTGAGGTTTAGCCTTTCAAAGATCTGTTGCTTTTCTACTGAAAACTGCAGGTGAGAAAGCCTAGGCAGAAAAGGGAAGGAGAAGCTATGTAAACAAACCCATAGCTCTACACAAGGACAGAAGCAGATTTCTTCTTCACCAGGCTGAAGAGAGTGGTTTTATTATTCGAAAAACAAAAGCCAAACTACCCCAAGTCAAATATATATTCTCCCACTACATTTAGACATTACAACAATAAAAATGCACTATAAAACTACTGCAGTAAATTAGTCAGTTAGGAACAATAAACAGGGCACATGTTAATAGTATTCATATCTATCTTTGGAAAGATGAGCAATTACAATCTACATCCCAGCTCATGCTCAGTATTTACTACAATCTCAAATAACAATAAAGTCAAACATAACAGATGACTGATGTTCCTACCTTCTGCTTTCCAAACAGTTTTAAAAGATAGTTTATTGAAAAATCAGACTCAAATATGTTCAAGGCCTTGGGAGCTCTCTAAGCTTAGTTAGCAACAGAAATAAAAACTATATCTTTATAACAAAGTTATAAAGATCACAACTTTAACATCACATATGTAAAATCAATTTTAATATTTGTGTAAAGCCAATATTATAATATTATAATTTGTATATAACAACCTATTTGTAATATTGCTGAAAGAAGGCACACTTTTCTAAATACCTACTGGCTTTGGTAACTGCTAAAGGTAATGTAGATTGGGCTGTATTACTGTTTACTCATCTTTCTGTTGCACAGAAATCTTGGATACTTTAGTGCATACATCTGTAATTCTGACATTTCCTGAAATTAAAGCGAGAGGAGAAATGGGCTAAATTCAGGTACCTAAAGATATGCATCAACATTTGCAGACCTAAATCAAATACACAAGGAAAGCTTTTCTATGGGAAGAATGCCAGGGCAAATTAAAATATGTATTGATAAGAATAATCAATAGTACAATCAATAATCAACAGTAGAAATGAAGAGCATCTGCACCATAGGAGTGAGTGTACTAAATCACACTCTGCATCAAGAGAATATAATTCGTACTTTTTCACAGCCTTCTCCCTTTGCATGCCCCTCTGCAAAGTGCAAGGGGCCTCAGGGACTGAAGGAAACACAGGGAGTCAAGTGGAGACACTTGCACCTGTCTCACTGGGGGCTCCTGGGGAAGCATTTTCCTTGGGAATCAAGCCCCTCTCTGCCAAGGGCACTTCCCCAGATGTTTACATTTCCTGGGCAACACCAAAACACCCTTAAGTGCATGGTGCGGAGGTTCATGGACATCACACCATGACCAAAATGATCCAGTGAAGCTAAATTTTTTATTCCTAAAAAGACTCTATTTATAATAAATCTCTACTGTCCATGTGTCTCTAGCTAATACATGACTGGTTAATGCTAGCTGTTCACATGTCTAAAATAGAATGCTGATTGGATCATCTAATTTTTTATGCATCTTGCTGTGGTTGTCTGGCCCATTCATGGCTCGCTTTCTCAAGCCTGCTGACAAACTTGCTGAGTCCTGATGACTCTTCTTCTTATATCTTTCTCAAGGATATACTGAGCTTATTTCTGAATATGTCCATAATTCATTCTTTGTGAAGGTGTTCATTGTCCATTAGTACAAGCAGGCTGGATTGTGCATCAGCTGAATATGGCCATTGTCTTGCAAAAACTCCTCCATTCTGTCTCTGAGCCATCATTTGAGCTGGTTAAACAAAATCCTCCCTCTCACTCTGTAAAGAATGTGGAATTAGAGCTGGAATATGACCCTGAAATAGAAGCAGCTCAGCAACTAAAGTAGAAAAAAGTTATTCCAGAAGATATTGTAGAAGGGACTTTTCTCTCCAATGATGTAGAAGCTTTTCTTGTAGTAACTAATGCTGCAAGTAGAGTTTGAGAACCTTTCAAATGGAAAATTTTAGAAAAATTGAGAGCTGCAATTTCAGAATTTGGTTGAAAATCCCAACTTTCACAGTCACTTCTGCAGTATATTTTTCCATCTAGCACAATAATTCCAGCTGATGTGCATACCCTAATAAGACTTAGAATGCCACCCCATCAGCAGGTGATGTTTCATAAAAGCTGGGAGGAAAAGTGTGCTCAAGAAGCAGCAAGATCTGTGCTAGAGTGCATGGTGATCCTCTGTATGGTTCAACAGCACAACAGTTACTTGGTAAAGGGCCCGGGGCTACTGCCACTGCCCAGGCTAAGAGCATTGATCAAGTCTTACAGATGAGCCAACAACTAGCATATCATACTATCCTTGCACTTCCAGATAAGTTACACACTATGTCTTTTACACAGATTTGTCAAAGAAAGAAAGAAGACTTTGATAAATTTGTAGACAAATTGCATTAAGCTATCTATAATCACTGATTTAAATTCAGACACAAAGATACAATTGTATGGACTTTGGGATCATTACTCTTCCAAAAATTGCCTGCTGAAACTCTTCTGCTCCCTTGCAAATCAGTTCACTACTCCAGCATAACCCTTGAAGCATGGACAGATGACTCTTCAACTAATTATAGTAGAAAAGAAGGGTATTTATTGCAGCACTGGACACATGTGAACTAGTTTCCAAAGACATGTTCAAGGAGTTGCAGACTCCTGCTCTCTATTTCCACAGAAAAGGTTTTACACTGGGTTCCTAAGGACGCCTAATCCATAACTATTATCTGCCTGCTTCGCATTTTTATCAGCTGAATATCTATTACAGCTGCACAATTGTACTCCCTCAACTGAGTTGGTGGGATTTTGAAATGAAGGAATGGTTGGGAGGAAGAAAGCCGTCTTCCTCATGGTGAATTCTTCTCCCATGGCCAGTTGGCAAGACCTTTGGACCTGCTACTCATGGTCCAAGCCTCTCCTAACTGTTCAATTATTCTTAAGGCAAGGTATTTCTTATGGTCTCTGCTTCTTCACAATTGCTTCCTCTATCCCTGTCACTCCTAGCTTTATGTTCCTAATATATTTGGTACTCTTTAACTAAGGTACATCATTTCTGCTAGCTGTATTACTAACTAAGCTTCTTACCTCATTTTAAAATCTTAACTAAAACATGCAATCTTCTGCTATTCCAATTCTATTCCCAGCTGGCCCCTTGACTTATCTGCACTTTTCAATTATCCTAAATACATTTTCAGGTTACCCCTTGACTCACCTCAGGCACATCCCTGACTGCCTCTCTCCCAGCAGCTCAGAGCTGCATTGCACAGCGCTTGCTGTGCGCCAGAGAGCAGAAAGCAGGCTGGCCTGGTGGGCCTGAATATTTCTGCCAAACACTCTGCATCTCACACCTTTGCTCTGGCTCAGTGCAGAACTGCAGGGTTGCAGGCGCTTCCTCCCAGAGCTGCATGAGGCGCTGGCTCCTGCAGATGGGCCCTGCCAAGCTGTCCCTGCCTCGCGCTGGCCTCGCTTCTCTGGCACAAGTGCCAGGCCTGAAGGAGGCTGCCCTGTGCTCCAGCCTGTCGAGCAGCCCGGCTCCCTCCCCCGGTGCCCAGAGTGCTGCACACACTGCTGGCCTTTGCCAGGAGCTGCAGGGCAGCCGGCAGAAGAGGAGGAATCCTCAGCCAGCCCAGCGGCCCGCAGCTGCCCTTGGCCTTTCTCTGCTCCTGGGCACACTCCAGACAGGCAATGCCTCCAGGCTGGGCTGTGCCCAGCACGGCTGCGCTTCCCCTCGGCAGCAGCCAGCTGCCACCTGGGCTCTGAGAGCACAGGATTTGCCCGCTCCCAGCAAGAGGCACCCAGGGCCCGGCTGCTGCCTCTTGCAGCTCCAAGGGCCTCCTTCCAGCCTGCCTCTGCCGGGGCTCAGGCTGCTCCGGCCTCTGCCGGGGCTCTGCTGGGGCTCCAGCCCAGCCAAGGCTGGTCCTGCTCTCACCTCACAGGCGCTGACAGCTCTGCACCAAAGGAGACCTTCCTGAGCACCCTCTCTGATTTTCTGCTTTCTCACTTGAGCAAGGCTCTCCTCCAGCCAAAGAGATTATTGTATTTAGGGATACAAATCCAAAAGGCAGGAACCCAAATGCTCTCTAGTCACTGCTGAAGGCCTGCATCTGCACAGGATGTCTTGGCTGCCCCACTCCTCCTTTGGTTTTGCCTTCAGACGCCATTGCCCTTTCTGCCTCAACTAGAAGTGTCACAGATGTACCAAAATGGGCCAGTGTGCTGGCCAAGGGCAGTGTGCTCTGGAGATGATGAATGAAGAGTCTTCCCAACTTTGAAAGCAAAGTTGGGAAAAAACAACAATCACTTGCTTTAAATTTTTAAAAGTTTAATAGCAATAAAATGGTTATTAAGATAGGAATAAAATTTAGAGTAATAAGAATTTGGACAATCAGAGTTAGAACAGTAAAGGACAATAAAAACAAAGACATACAGACTGTCCTGGTGCCTCCTGGGCAATTATGCCCCAAAAACACACAGGCTAACAAAGGATTAGCCCTTAAAAGCAATAGCCTGTTGCATATTCATATATCTCATGCATGATCCATAAATTCTTTTCAAACAAAGGGTGTTGTCTGGTTATTGTCAAGTTCTCCTCATTAATCCTGTTGGCTCCTCAAAGTCAGGAAGGAGGTGGAAGAAAGTTGGTCTTTTCCAATAAGGACGCAAGAATTCTCTTGGGGCTTTAGGTGTCCTGTTGCTGTTATCTCTGGGCAAAGAATTTCTTGATTATCCCATCCCTTTCTTGAGCTAGTTAAAAAAGTATCTTACATCACATAGTTTCTATTTTACATAAAGTTATAACCTAAAACTATATTTACCACTGAAATAATTACCCATATAGCCAGACGGGACGTACATGAGCTTCTCTGGCCTTTGCTGCTTGACCAAATAGCAGCAACTGTGGAATTTTACCCTAGAGACACTTTTGGTTAGCTGGATGCTGCAGCTGGGCGCTTGGAGGCAAGTCCAGGCACGCAGGAGCTCAGGTTTACCTTTGATGGAGAAGCTTTAAGGCGAGGTGGAGGAAAGGAGTCAGTTCTGATGGAGGGTTTCGATCCAGAGCTTTATTCCTGGCCCACAGGCCTCTGGATCCAGCAACGGCTCCAGGAGAACTCCCAACCACATGGTTTGCTCGCCCTTTTACCCGGGGCAGAGGGGGAGGGAAGGAACACGGGGGACCACCAACCAGGTATGGGGCGGGGAAGTGTCAAGGGACAGAGGACACATGGATAGCCCAATGTCCTTCCAGGAGGGGAGGGCATCTTTTGAATTCTGCCAATCACTCGACGCCCTTCTGGAATGCCAGGATTGACAGACAGCGCTCAGCAGGGGTCAGGGTGTGGAAAGGAGGGATGATTGACACACCTGGCAGGGAATTATCAGGGAGGATCCTGGGGTATCTGAGGCAAACCATGACATCACACTGCAACATACCACACTACTTTAAAAAATACAGTAGTACTACCTAAGAAAACATAACACATATTGTATATTAATTTATATATATATATATATATATATTCATTTTAATAGCTGTGATGTGCCTATCCTGTAATATGTACTTTTCACAACACCACAGAAGCCATTTGCACGTTTAAGAGATAGCTGACAACTCAAAAGGAAATGCTCAGCTTGTTCACATGGTGAGAAAGAAAGGATTCTTCCAGATGAGTTAAAGTTTCAGAAACTTTATTTATTTACAATCCTACTCGATAATCCTCTAGGGTGGTATTTACAGAAAAATGGACAGGCACTAAATGAACCAGCCTAGCCTTCTGGAGCTAACTAAACTAACTAACCTTCTAGGACTAGGTCAGGTTTTCAATAAAGCTGCATTCAACTTTGTGGATAAAAAGGTGATGTTGCAAGCAGAAAGAAGAAGCAGAAGAGTTGATTTTGCAATGACACAGCTGAGCTTTGCCAAACTGCCTTGTGATTAGGCACTGCAGTAGTTAGGAACTGACATTCCAACAGCCCATTTCTCTGCTCCCTTGGGAGTCAGTTACAGGACATGTGGGGCCACTGACATTTTGCCTTGACCACTTGGTAACAGCGGTGTCTCAGTTATCACCCACAAACCTCTGACCACACTCTCTGCTGCGTCGTTTAGGACTCAGAAGAAGTAATCCATGCCTTAATACTCTGTGGATACATCTTGGGCTATGGGCATGGCTCAGGGCTTTTAGGGACACCTTGCAAATTTCTCCCTATGTGCAGTTGCCAAGTGCAGCACTGCAGGTGGCTAAGGAACTACCAGTAACTTTCAGATGGATTTGCTGACAACCAGAAATGAGAATTCAGGACTCTGAAGCTGTAGCCCCAAAGAGCAGTGCTTGAAGGAAACCCCTGTGTTTTAGCAAGGGACAGTGAGCGAGAGCATCCTTCTCTGAAAGGAACCGCTGCCCTCTGTGCCTTTCCTCTGGCAGCTGAGGAGGACAAAGTCCCAAATGTGTTCTGTGGGCTGGCACCAGTCTGTGCCAAACCGGTCACAGAGCGTCCATGGTACAGTTACGGGTCATAAATTCTAGTACAGTTTGTGCTGCTAATACTTCTAGGAAAGAAAGGTTTTACATCTATTTTGACTTTCAAATGGAGCCATTATTTGGAAAACCTAAGAATTGGGGTCGCCCCCCCCACCCCAAGTACTTCTCTTTGCAATATTACTCAGGGATTACACGTAAAAGCCCACCCTGTAAAATACGTTGCAGATACTTTGCAATAAGTGCAGCTTAGCAGCTAGAGATGATAACGTGGGTTAAATAACATTCCTTCTGCAGCGATGGAAACTCTGTCTATGCAGACATATTCAACAAAGGTTACGATGGCTTAGCTCCTGTGCTCAAGTTAATGTGCATTTTAGAACTTCCCAAGAAGGTGAATTCAACCACCTTTATTGCTCTGTGCTGGACTCCCATGAGAATTTCAGTGCGCTTTTTGTCATTTACAGCTGTCACTGCTTAGCTCTTGAACATGAGACTCCCTCATGACTGATGAAAGTTGTCTAGTTAAGAGTGGGTCAAAGACATGGTCTTGCTCTAGAAGGAGATGAGAAGGTTTTTGCAGTCTTTGTCATCTCTACTGCTTGTGATTTCTATACAAAACCAGTGGGAATTTTTCTGAAGGAAGTCCAGAAGCTGGCAATATGGACAGCTTACAATGGAACACTTGCTGCAGTGCAACCATGGTGACACCAGAAAGGACTTCAAAAATTTAAAAGGGCAAACAAAGCAGTTGGAAGGAAAAGAACATGAACCATTATTCCATTTTTCTAATCTATCCTTCTTTAAATCATCATTTTCATGCTATTTCGCGGCTTGCGTTGGTATCCCTCCAAAGGAATCTGAGACAGAGTAAGCTTTTTAACGGAGTAGAAGTGAGAAACGCAGGACAAGTTGCCACTTTTGCCATCAAATACCAGTTATGCTTCAAGTACCCTTTGCTTAAGGTGCTTAGCTTACATTAAGAATTGATTAGCACATTTTGATGTGAGCAAATTTTACTGTCATGATGGAGTAAATTTTGCTGTCAGTCAGAATTTTACTGTCGTCTGAATAGCAATGTTTGTGTCAAAATAGTATTTTGTCTCCTGTATCTGAAGCAGATAAGCCTTTTGCTGTCAGCAGTGTTGCTGAACCTTTGATGTCATATCCCTCTTCATATGCATCTTCTGCTTAAGGCTTATTAATCTACTTTAGAATTGGCACGTGGAATAAGACTACTTTTCCTTTTTGAAAGCTAATGTCATTTGACCTACTTACAGCAAATAATTCATTACTTGCAAGTCCCCAGCTAGCATCTTTTAGGCATATTCTAGCCTTCTAAAGAAGTAACAAAAGCACTCTCCAATACTTGACTTTCTTAAGCACACAAAATGCTTCCCTCCTTTGCAGTTGGCATCTCTAAAATGAACCACATGTCTGCAGTATTTGAACATGCGCCATATTTAGCCAAATCATTCATAACAAACAAAAAGTAGTCCCTTCAATTCAGAAATAGTTTTCAGTTGTTCTTGAATATACAAAACATACCCTTACGGTACGCATTGCACGCAGATTTAATGGTTGTGAAAGCAAACCCTATGTTTCTCTTGTGATAGAACGGTTTTCCACAGTTTTCCACAATTGTTCTTGGCACAGTTTTTTACTGATGTGACTGTTAGGAAACTTGAAGGTACTTCTAAGGTACTGTAGTAAGCAGAAAAGGAGGAGAGGTTGTTCCTTATTTCTGGTTTTCTTTTTGGATTTCTTCCTCTTGCTCTTTTTCATGTCACCTTTCTAGATATTGTGATTTAGATTGGTAGTTTACTAAGCTGTGTTTTCTGTCGGGAATTCTTGTAAATTCCGAAAGGAACCCAACTGGTGAATTGGCATCTTGTTATGATTTGCTAGCTCCATAGAAAATCTTCCTGCTGCTCTAAAATGCTTTTATTTGAAACGCATTTTTATCACCATTCAAATGAAAAGAGAACGGTTCCTCTAGTCACTGCTTTTGTACTGTATTCAGTTCAATGTGCGCTAGCGGTGCAAAAAAGTCCTGCTGGAAGAAAGGATCTGCATAGAAATTGACCAAGACACGTGCTACATGGGTCTTGGAAATGTCTGAAGTTTCTCTACCTTTCTGGCAGTCTGTCTTCACAGCAAGACTTGAGGAGGGCTTTTGCTAGCATTTCTTTGACAGAAAGCAAGAACAAAGCAAGCAAAATGGAGCAGCAAAAGAAGATAGCAGCAAAAGGCACATTAATCTGTTAATCTGTTAGTCATGCATCAATGGAGTATACCATCTATGCAGGCTGCCGGCAAAACTATATACAATCACGAACGGAGACGGGACATCTGGACCAGTGACATGAGCTATTTATTCAGCACATCAGTCTCAGCCCATTGTTAGACCATGGAGACAGGATGTTAACAGCTCACTGATCCACAGGGAATGCCAAGGGGGTGTGACATTACAGCATAGCATAAAACCATCTTGGCCTAGATTTCAGCCAATCACACCTAGAGCAACACATATTGACAAGAATTCTGTCCAATCATATGAAACACACGTGATGGTAGGTAAAACAAAGACTGGTTCATAAGAGACAAAGAACAGAGATCCATTCATACTAACCTTCTAAAGAGATACATTAAATAACCTTGTTGCAATCCACAAGCCAGTTCTACAGACGTCTACTGTTATTTGTCATCTATGCTCTACTGCTTAGGAAACTTTTTTGCTGTATTTGCAATGCTAACAAAATTCTGCCTGAGGCCTACCCTTTTTAAACATTTCCTCCAAACCCTCTAACTTTATGAATTCCAGCATATGCATATTAATAAATGGGGACTCCAGACAAAGGAGCAAATGCAGATGAATTTCAGGGAAGGAAATTAGTGGAGAGCTAACTGCAGTCCCTCGACTTCACAAGAAATGATGTCCGGTGTTGCCTTCTGATACAAGGCAGGCGGCCTGGTTTCAGGAAACAGCACGGCGACCCCCTTCCCTGGGGTCGCTCGGGCCTAAGAAACACCAATATGGTGGAGGATCAAAGGCCTTTATTCTCTCTTCCCATGGGGTTTTATAGTCTAGGGGGCTTCTACGTCAGGTGAGGGTCTGTCCTTATCATCTATGGTTAGTAGGGAATGCAAAGTTACCTGGGCAAGTGGAAAATTACCAGAATCCGGTTCAGGGGGCTACATTCCTATGTTAATTTTCTTATCTAAGGGGGCAGGGGCCCTGTCTTCCCGTAACATCACGAGATCTTCCGAACGCCAGGCCCTATCTGCTACATCTGCCCCCCCTTTTTCACAAATGAATGAGGTAGTCATACACTGAAATGAGGTATAAGGTTGCAGTTCAATAGGGAAAAGGGGGTTTGGTACATCTGAATAAGTTTTTCGCCAGTCAAGGTTAGGACTTGTGGCTGGCAGTGTTCCCTGGTTGGATTCGCCACCCGATGAACAGGATGTTGGCCCGTTCCAGGCGGGCCTGAACAAATGAGACCAGCTTGTTCAGCAGGCAAGGTCCGAAGATAACCGCCACAAGCAGCAATGCCAATGGACCTATTAGGGTAGAAATCAGAGTGGTTAGCCATGGTGATTGATTGAACCAGGACTCGAACCAGCCCTGTTGGGCTTCCCTGTCCTTCTGCCTCTGAGCCAGTCTGTTTCTGAGTTCTGCCATGGAGTCTCTCACGACTCCTGTGTGGTCTGCATAGAAGCAGCACTCCTCTCTCAAGGCGGCGCACAGGCCCCCTTGCTGCATGAACAGGAGGTCCAGACCTCGCCTGTTCTGCAAGACCACTTCCGAGAGAGAGGAGACTGACTTCTCCAGGAAGGAGATGGATTTCTTGATCCTTTGCAGGTCTTCATCGATGGTCATTTGCAGCTGGGACAGTCCCTGGTGCTGTGTCGCTAGGGCTGAGACACCCGTTGCCGTTCCTGCTGCTCCTAGCCCGAGCAGCATTGCGATAATTACACCTGTTAGTATTTCTCTTTTGTGGAGCCGGCTGGGTTCCTCAAAAAGGTGGTACACTTCTTCGTCTGAGTGGTACAGGACCCTAGGAACAATCAGAACTTGGACACAAAAGTCGTTAGAGTCATCAAATTTGGCAAGAGACACACAGGGACTCACTCCAGATCGCTGGCAAACCCACATCCCAGGTGCGGATGGGACTACCCACTTATTGTTTTTCCTGTTAGGCTTGACAACTTTGGTGCAGACGTTGCCTCTCCGCCTAGCTAGGGTTGCATTGCCAAAGCATCTGCCCTGGCCTGTGACCCGACTCAGGGTGATTCCTTTCCGAGGGGTTTCCCATCTGCACTGGTGAGGGGCATCGGCTGTGGAGTAACTGAAGGGAGTGTTTAAAGTGATTCCTTCATAAAAGGGAGGTTTGACATTGTAGCAAAGCCAGCAGGATTCGGTTAGGTTAGGGTTGGATTCATTCAGGGATATAAAGGCAGCTTCTAACATACGAAGGATTGGGTCTGAGTCCGACCTGTCTGCGCGGTCTGTCTGAAAGACTTCCGCATGGCCGGTTGGGACTTTGCTAACTCTAGTGGGTAGGGTTTTAGGGTAGGTTGCGTTTTTCCCTTTCGGCACGCTTTTAATCACTTTGTTTGGTCCGACCGCTCGGGGCACCGACGGTTGGAGCCTGATAATTCACACATTTACTCTCTCTTTTGACCCTTGAAGGACAACTGTCCACGTTCGGCCTATGGCCCAACTGGGGTGATCTGGCTGCAAGACTGTCATGTTATAGCTAGTGCATTTTCGAATTTTTGGGATTTTATGGTGATTGCGATAAAAGTTTCCCTGGAGGAAAATGGGTGTTTTGTAGCCACTGGGTGCCCAGGTGAACTGTAAGAATTTGTCGGGCTCTTGTGGGTCCCACCCAGGCCCCGACGGTCTGGCATCTGTAACAATGGTTTCGCAGCCCCAGTGCCCACAATATTCCCCTTGGTGTGGTGGAGCTGTTGCTGATAGGTGCCTTGGTCTTGGGGCAGTTTACTGCCAGGTGGCCTGCCTGGCCACACTCAAGGCATGCCATCACACTGGTTATTGTAGTGTGAACTGCTGCTTGGATGGGGGCCAGATGCTCTTCCTTTGCAACGTGCTTAATCATGGTTGCTGTATTAGCCTCAGGTGGCAGTGACCTTAAAATGTCCTTGGTGGCTGAGTTACACTGCTGGCGCAGGCAGTCTGCCAGCACAGGACCCTTAGCCTCCGACAGCAACGAGGAGGAGTCCAGTGCTGCCTGAAGCCTGTCCACAAACTGAGTGAAGCTCTCACTCTCACTCTGTTTAATAGTTGACCATGGGGATGGACTGGCTACTACTTTAGCCGCAGCACAGATAGCTTCCTGGGCAGCACGGGTGGTTGTCATAACCTCATGAGCCCGCAAGCCCTCAGCCTGCGCCTGGGGGGTGATCATAGTGGGGTCTCTGCCCATGAGTCTTTGTATGCTGGAGCCATGCAGTGGATGGTTAGGTCCTGTTACCTGGGCCAGTTCCTTTGTGCATTGATCTTCCCAGTCCTGTTTAAAAACTATCATCCCCGCGCCATCAAAAATCATTATACACGTCTGTTTAATATCAAAAGGCAACATATCATCCCCTCCGAAAACGCCGTCAATAAGTGTGGTAACCATGGCAGAATTAATTCCCTTGTCTGCAATCGCTTTGATTATTGCCTGGATTTCCTTTGGGTTTACAGGGGAGTACGTCCTTTGTTGGTTATTGCCTGTTCCCCTTACGCGGACCGGGAGCACCAGGTTAGCAGACGGGCTCCACTCCGCGCAAAACATCTTTATTTTCCGCCAATCCGTAAGCGGAGTCCGGTCTTTCTCTAATGACCCCTTCACCCATGCGGGAGCCCTGCGACTAGAAACTTTGTATGCCGCTGATCTCCCTCTGTTAAAGCTAGAATCCGAATCCGAACTCTTTGAATCCGAACTCCCTGACTCCCCCTCGTCCCAGACTGAGTCAGAGTCAGAGCCGGAAGCAGAGTGAGTCCGCACTTTCGGGCTGCTCTGCCTTTTTCCTGGGCTCCGACCCTGCCCCCTCCTGCGGGGGTGGTGCCGTTCCCTCCCCCTGGGGTCCCCCCGCCTCCTGCTGGGGGAGGTTCTTGCCCTATAAGGACTTAATTTGAATAGAGCGCTCTGATTGGTCTCCCGCTCCACTGCAGGGGCCGCCCCTTCTCTCCCCTTGCCCGTGCATGCGTTGTCAAGCAGACTGACTGCATCTCTGCCCCCCGCCTCTTCCCTTCCGCCCTTGCCATGCGGTTCGGCGCCACCTTCAAACGCAAACAGCGGCGGCGAGTCCCCGCCGGTCCCGGCGGGGTTCGACAATCTGGCCGCACTCCGCGCCCCCTCTGCCTGTCCCCGGCAGAAGAACTGCGCGTGCCGCTCTGCCTCCCGCGCTGGGCTGGCGGCCGGCGGGGAAGGGACAGATAGAGAAACCACGGATTTTTCGGAAGGTTCTGCGGGGGGGCTGGGACCCGGTGGGCTCCGCGAGAGGGTCAGGGGGTCCCATGGGGGCTCCGGGGGGTCCCCTGGGGGCTCTGGGGGGTCTGGGCTCAGGCTCGGAAAGGGGTGGAACGCTCCCGGCCCTGGCATATTCCCGCATTCAATCCGATTGCTCTCAGACACTGTGTGCGTCGCAGCCCCCGCCCCCCGCTTTACTGCAAGAAATAAACGTATACGCGCGACTTTCCACGTCTCCTGTTCTTCTAATGCCTTGCGTAGGGCCTCTTCTTTCCCCCACGCTTTGAGGCTTTTACCACTGCCTGAGGACTTAGTATCCTCTGCTAAGGCGGCAGTGCGCTTCGCCCGCACTTCTGAATATAATATATTTACCGGACGTTCGATCGTCCCGAGCTCTAGGAGCCTTGCAATAGCAAGATTAGAATTCCTGAGCTCACACTTAATTTTACATTCTATCTCAAACTGTGCATGCATATCTGATACGACCTTTGCATAGGATTCCATGTTCCTTGCTGGTCCAGGGGCGTCCCCCCACGCTGCAGTCGGAACCCGCCGCTGCAGCCGCTGCTTCCTGTCCAGGCGAATCCCCGTTCCCCGGGCGCTGATCGGCTTCCCGGGTTTTCGGCACCAGATGTTGCCTTCTGATACAAGGCAGGCTGCCTGGTTTCAGGAAACAGCACGGCGACCCCCTTCCCCAGGGTCGCTCGGGCCTAAGAAACACGCGGACACCAATATGGTGGAGGATCAAAGGCCTTTATTCTCTCTTCCCGTGGGGTTTTATAGTCTAGGGGGCTTCTACGTCAGGTGAGGGTCTGTCCTTACCATCTATGGTCAGTAGGGAATGTAAAGTTACCTGGGCAAGTGGAAAATTACCAGAATCCGGTTTAGGGGGCTACATCCCTATGTTAATTTTCTTATCTAAGGGGGCAGGGGCCCTGTCGTCCCGTAACATCACGAGATCTTCCGAACGCCAGGCCCTATCTGCTACAGTCCGGTAATCCCAACCAGAAAGAAATAGAACTCCATTTTCAAATGGGTTGCTATCTATGGTCCTCTGTTCTTCCTATATGAAGGAACTGTGTTTTGAATCAATCTTCAAGATGGGATGGCTGAAGACCTTAGATTCCTCCAACTTTTTTTTTTCCAGAAGCAGCTGTCTCAAAACCTCTTCAAAGCTGACTTTTTCCCTTAAGATGCCATCATTTAAAAGAGCATCTTTTCATTTAACAGGCTATTTCAAACATCATTTACGAATTTAGACTAAAAGTAACACTTTTTCCTAGTAATCTTTCATGTTTTGCAGCTCAGTGCTAACATAGACAGCAAAGAAGAGAACAGACCACAGCTCTTTCTGGAGCATCTTGAACAAATGCCCTTGCTTATGTTCTAATCATTCACTTCACCAAAACACCTAATGACGAAGAAAAGGTTGTTTACATGGCAATGAATGGGTGTGATTTCTCAAGTAGAATTTGTATCACATAGATGATACTTGACAAACAGCAAATGAAGGGATTTTCTTCAGCTCTCAGACTGATGTCATGTGTGGGTAATTTAAAGAAAAGATAACAAGAAGGATATTTTTTAACATGTGAATTTAATTACACCCCTACCATGGGCATCTGAATCTTAGTGTCTGATTTAGCAAAAAATAAAGAATGATCACAGTTTAAAGAAACATAGGATCATAAACCCTTTGCTGATGGAATGTAGCCTATTCATTGGTTGAAATGAAGCAGGTAGACAGGACATATGAAATATTATTTTTGTGGATCAAACATTTATTTTCTAAACTGATGCTGACAGATGGTGAGCTCACCAACTTAGATATTGCCAGTAGACAAGGTTGCATAACTTGCTCCATGAAGTTATGCCTTGGAATCATCATCCAAGGGGATTTTCCCTGCATCTGTGAAAATGTGCCTACCTTTTTCACAATATTTTTGCAGCAGCATTGTTAGGCCTGATCAGCTGGTATGGAGGGTGAATTAGCAGCAGCAGCAAGGTGACTGGCCAGGAGAATTTGCTTCAATGGATTTTGATCTCCTGGATATTTTCAAGATCTGCTTCAGCCCTGTTTGTCAAACACCACCTTTAAGGGGTGCTAAACAATTGTTCAGGCTATGGATCACATGAAGAACTACTTTCTGGTGTCCGTACTGGGCCATATGCTCTTTATTCTCTCCCTCAACTTCTCCATCACCTCTCATCTGTTTCACATGAGCTATCTTCAAGGTCCACTGGCTACTTTTCACAGAATCTTCAGGCCTGATGCAGTAAGAATGATGAACAGAACAGAGCCGGGATCAATTTTCCAGTTTGGATGAAATGCATTCTGCACACAAATCCAAGGAGAAGGTGTTGCCCTGATGCCCAGAGAAACTTTCACTACTACTAGTGCTCTACGTCAACCACAACTTAGTCTGAAAGAAAAGCTTTTTCTCTGAGAGCATCTGAGAGGTTTGCATGAAGCACTCATATCTGACATATGCAATTTTGAATAGGAGAGGAAAAGGAAAATGGCAAGAAGTTTTTAATTTTACTGGTTTCAATTTTAAATTCCCTGCACTTTTTCAAAACTTGTCAACTCAAATGCCCATCAACATCTTCTAGTCATCTGTAAGTCAGTATTCATAGAAAATGTGCTTCAAATCAAAAGAATTTCAAATTTGCACTACAAGTTTCTATGCCTAGATTTATGATTTCCTACACATATTAGGTGAAAGGAAGGCCTTTTTTACTGTGGGAGTGCTGGAACACTGGAACAGGTTGCACAGAAAAGTTGTGGGTGTCCCATCCCTGAAAGTATTCAAGGTCAGGTTGGACGGGGCTTGGAGCAGCAACAAAGGAGAATCTTGATGGTAGAGAAACAAAGTTTGACTATAGAAGAAACTCGGATTGAAGTATAAGAGCAAGTTTTCTCTCAGCTCTTGGGGTAAATTCAAAGTTGTACAAAATGACATTCATCTGTGATTTTCACTACTGTAACAGAAAGGTTCATGAAAACTGTACAGAAGATAGCAAATTTTAAAAGAGATAAGAATTACAGCATAAAATCCATGGGATGGGTTACAGCATGAGACACTCTCTAAGAGAAAATCTCTGTGTTTCAGCACTTCATCATGGTAAGACTTCATGAAGTGCCAAAGAAGGCGGCAAAATATCATTTGGGACATTATTTACTGGAGTTCAGCCTGGCCATTAGTAGGAATTGGGTTTGAACATCATGTAGATATACCACACACACTTTCCCTTCACTGAAAAATTACTGTTTACAACAAATAAGCAATTGAGGATCAAAATTGATTGAAAGCATCTTAAACATGTCAAGTATTTCATTGTAGATGATCTGTGATCCAAATACTTCTTCTGCCTTAGAGAGGGACAAAAAAAATTCTTCCATATCATGATGGTTTAAAATTGTATCAACCAATGTTTTCTGCTGAAGAGATATCATCTATTTTGTTCTATTTTTCAAAGAAAATATTCCTAGACATACAACACGTGAGAACTAAGTAATTTTCAAGAAAGAAATGAAATTAAAATATTCTGTAAATAGAATTAAATGGAAAGCTGTGTTTTAAATAGGAGCTAAATATTAAACAGAATTTTTGTACCAGGCATTTGAATTATTGCACCAGCTCTTTTGCCCATAAAGAGAGGCATTTAGCATTTCAGTCTTTTCCAAGGTGTTCATGATCTGCTATGCTGATCTCTGTGGGTGCCTAGGTGTGTGTGGAAGGGGGGACACGTGAAGGGGAGTGTGTATGTTTGCTTAACACTTGTTATGGCAGATTAATGCCTCAGCTCCACATTTTGTTTTAGAAATGTCACACAGAGTAGATATGAAGTTTAATATCAACAAGAGATCAATTCCCAAATCATTCATTTGACTCTACCTTATAAATCATGTGCTTTGTTGCATATTTTATCAAATAAACTTTCAAGCCAGATGGTGGAAGGAGAATGTGGCAATCCCTCCAATGTCTTGCAACTTTTATGCAAGTAGATTGTCAAGAAAATCATCATTTCTCTTTTAAATATGTCTGGAACAGGCATGATGATGGTGTCAACCTGTTGGAGTTTTTGTTGCTGGGAGAAGTTGTACAAAAGGATTGGTTTTTACATTGACCAGTTACTGAATCAAGCGCAGGAATACATTGGAAATCCAGCTGGGGGTTCCTTTTCCCAGCAGACTACTTCTAGAACGAGCTTGAACACTGAAGCTGACTCTTTTGCTCTCTTTTTGTTTCTTTCCTATTTTCTTGCCTTCTTTGCCACTATCTAGACAAATTTGGAACTTTTTTCCCAACTACAATTGTTTCAATAGACTGATCATAATAATACATTTTTACAAGAAATTTTAAAAATCTTTCCTCGAGTTAAGAAAGTCAAGGACTAAGGTCTTTTTCTTCCCTTATCGATATTGCAATGAAATTGATAAATAAAGACCAACTCATTATTTTTGTTTTTAACCCAAGTAGATAATTCCCATACATTAATCCATTTTGTGGACCAATATTTGCCATTCTGATGTCAGTTGTCACTTCTTAACAATAGACATTTTGTGACTATGTTGACAACACTTTGGATGAAGATCCTTACTGGTCTTAGATACACATAAGGAGAAATTTGCTCAGCCAGTGTCAGTCTTAAGCACGCGTATCAGAAGATCTTTCTATAGCTGGGAATTTTCCCATGAAAGGGATTCAGTTAGGGAAGAGACACTTGTCCCAGAGTTTTACATTCTTCTTGAACACTGCTTAAGGAACTTAGATCCCATGTCCATTTGGATCTCTGTCTGCACAGAACTTTGTCATGCCAGTACTTGAAATGCATCTCTAAGAGAATTCACTAGCACAGAATGAATGAGAGTGGAAGGGCTCAGTGGAGCTAACCAGGCCCAACACCCCTGCTTAAATCAGGATACCTAGAGCCTCTTGCCCAGGATTCTATCTGGGTGTACTTTTAATGTCTTCAAAGATCCAGGCTCCACAGTCTTTCTGGGCAGTCTGTGCCGTGGTTCAGTCACCCTCACAGTAAAAAATCATTTGTTGATGTTCAAAGGAAATCTCCTGTATTTCAGTGTGTGCCCACTGCCTCTTGTCTTTTCACTCAGCATCACTGAAAAGACACAGGTTCCCTCCCCTTTGCACTATTGCTTCCGGTATGTATGTGTGCTGCCATGTAGAGAAATGTAAAAAACCTCCCTAAGGCCAGGCAAACAATATTCCCTTCATCTACCAGTCAAGTTGATTCATCAGAAGAGTTTAAAGAGATGTTCAGCATGAAATTCCCCAGGAAAATCCATGCTGACTACATTAGTTTGTCGTCCTTCATGTGCCTGGCAAGGCATTCCAGGAATAGCTGCTCCATCAACTTCGTGGGGATAAAAAAGAGACTGGCTGGTTTGTACTCTTCTGAGTCCTCCTAATTGCCTTTTTTGAAGATGGGTGTCATTTGCTTTCATCCAGTCTTTAGCCTCTCTTCTCGTCTACATCTTAGCAAAAAGCTGTACCACTATTTCTGGCAAGGAGAAACTGTGCCAGCACACAAAACATCTCCCATCGTGTTCTAGAAATTGCATGGAGGTCTGCCAAGTGTTTGGCAAGAGGAGAAAGAAAGTTGTCCAAAACAGCTTCCAATCAAATGTTCATGTAATTGGAAAGGTCAAAAGAGAGGTAATGCTCTGTATTCTATCAGTTTGCAAGCTGCACACAAAATCTCAGTGTTGTACAGCTTCCTTCTTCACCTTTCAGAAGCTGCCGCTCTCTCCGGCTCGCGGAGGCGAAGCAGCGGCTTCTTCACGCAAAGACGATTATGCCTGTCACAGTGCTCTCTGGAGCACGGCTTCTGCTGAAACACATCCAGGAACGGCGCTTACCTCTTACTTTCGTCTTTAGCTTCTCTTGTCGTCTACATCTTAGCAAAGAGCTTTTCCACTAGCCCTGGAAAGGAGAAACTGTGCCAGCACAGAAAACATCTCCCATCATGCTCTAGAAATTGCACTGAAGTCTGCCAAGTGTTTTGCAAAAAGAGAAACAAAGTTGTCCAAAACACCTTCCAATCAAATTCTCTTGTGATTGGAAAAGGCAGGAGAGTGGTAAGGTACTGTTTTCTATCTGTTTGCAAGTGGCACAAAATCCTCGTGTTGTACAGCTTCCTTCTTCACTTTTCTGAAGCTCCCACTCTCTCCTGTTCCCAGAATCGAAGAAGCGGCTTCTTCGTGCAAAGACGATTGTGCCAGTCACAGTGCTCTCCGGAGCGTGGCTTCTGCCGAAAGGCAATCGGGAGCGGCTCTTTGCTCCGGGGAGCTCTGTACCTTTGCGATAAACGAATTGAAAAATTTAAGAACCGTAAAATTATCTTTATTATTATGCAAGCAAGAATAAGCAAGGTTCAGCACTGGGCAGCCAGGAGTCCCCGCTCCTCTTAGGAGTGCGCCTTTCTCCCTTTAAAGTTCGCTTTTTATTGTCCTTTTTCTCTGGATTTCTGGATGACGTGGTCCGTCTTCTGCGCTTGGTCTTCCGGTTGCTAGGGGGTCTTTTTCTGCCTTCTGGTGGTCATGGGATGAAGGCCTCAAGTCTTCCTCTTTGGCCGCTTTCCTTGTAAGACATATCTATAAGTCTAAATTCTGCAAGCTAAGCAATTCCTGCAAGGTTAATAATTGTTACCATATGTGACGGTATTTAGTTACAGAGGCTCTCTTATATCTATGGGGTGGAATTTGCAAAGAAAGCAATTCTAGCAAAGTTAGTACTTGTTACCAGATGTAGCAATTCTAGCAAAGTTAGTACTTGTTACCAGATGTAGCTGTACTTAGTTACAAGGGGGGGTGTGGAGAGTTTTGTCAAAGAGTGGCTTGAGGAGAGGGGACACAGCTGAATTAATTTGGGAAAGATGTCCTAACTAGGGCAGAGACAGGCAGAGGCCTTTTTTGTTTCTGTAACAGGATAGAGAATGGAAAAGTACAAGACCATAGTTAGTTCCAAATCTTGCAGGTGTGAGATAATGTGTCCTTGATTCTCTCAAAACATGATAAAGAAATGGACAGTGAGGCAGGAGAGATAGAGAACGGAGTCTCAAAGGAATGTGGATGAGTTAATGCTATACTTTAACCAATAGATTGCTTGGCTTACAGAATATTCATAAGCTTCTTATTTGCTGTATAAGTGTTTGATATTTGTTCAATAAAGGGGGCCATGATGAACCAACTGGTGTCCTGGTCTCCTTCCGTGACAAATGGTGACCTCGAACGTTGAATCCCTCGTCTCGAAATAAAAGAAAAAGGGAAAAAAGGCACGCCAAGGTCAAGGAAGTTGGAGCTGGGTCTCTTTCGCAGCGGAGACGGTGCCGGATCTTTGAAGCACCCTGGGGTTCACATCGGTGACCCAAGCCACCCACATGCGGCCGGAGCCTGGAAAGCTGCAAGAGCGCTCACGAAAAATTGATAAAAGGTATGGAAAGGCAAGCCGCATATGAACTCTTTGCCACGTATTTAGAAAGGCGAGGAGTAAAAGGTATAGATTTAAAAAAGGAGCTCCCAGGGTTGCTAGCCTATGGTTATGGTAAGGGAGTGTTTCTCAACCCACACACGGTTCATGAACTTGCTGAATGGAGAAAGCTTGGAGACATACTGTGGGAGGCAGTGTTAGAAGACGATAAAACAGCAAAGAAATTGGGCAAGCTATGGCGTGTAGTACATAACTCATTACTGCAACATGTTTCTGAGCATAAGGCGGCAGAAAGGGCTACAGAAGCTCATAAGAAGAATATAGGGTATGGTCATGAGGACGACCCTCTCGCTCCTTCGGTAAACAAGGTGTTAATACCATTGGATTCACAGCAGGGTGGAATGCCGGATCAGGTTACAGGCGCAGCGGGGCCATCTGCACCTCCTCTGTCGGAGGAGGAGGAGGACGTGCGGGGGGCTAGAGGGAGAGGGGGACGCGAGTCCAGCCCGCCGCCTCCCCGTAGGGGGAGAGAGCCGAGCCCGCCGCCCCCCCGCGCGGAGCACGAGCGGAGCCCGCCGCCTCCCCGTAGGGAGCGAGAGCGGAGCCCGCCGCCTCCCCGTAGGGGGAGAGGGGAGAGAGCGGAGCCCGCCACCCCTCCGCGGAGCGCGCGAGCGCGAGCAGAGCCCATTGCCTCCCCGCAGAAACCGAGAGCGCGAGCCGAGTCCGCTGCCCCCCGACAGGGAATGCGGACTGAGTGTGCCGCCCTCCAGCCGAGAGCATGAGACGAGCCTGTCACCTCCCCCACCCGAACGGCCTGTGCAGAGGCGCCAACAGCACAGAACTCTCGCAGAGCCAGGTCATAAACCAGAGCCACTCAGTGACCCATGGTGGGAGATGGCAAAACAAAGGAGGGAGGCTTGGGCTGCTCTGGCAAGAGAGGCAATGCAAATGGGGGATAATGAGGCAATGGAGGCGGCTACTGCTCTAGCTTGCCCGGTCACATACACGCCACAATATGATGCTCAGGGGAACCATACACAGAATCTGGCGGAGTATACCCCACTAGACTGGAAGTTGTTATCTCAGTTGCGGTCCACAGTCAGCCAGTTCAGGGTGAAAAGTGAACCGGTTAAGCAAATGCTGGATTATCTCTTTAATACGCAAATTTTGTGCCCGAATGATTTAAGGGGAATAGTGCGGCTAATATTCCCTCAGCATCAGCAATTGTTGTTTCATGCACATTGGCAGGCTTTAGTTAACGAGTCGGTCAGGACACAGAGAGCTCACGGGGACCCGCTGCAGGGGGTGACGGTGGATGAGCTCATGGGCTTAGGGGCATACCTGCGCATGGAGGCACAGTTGATATCAGGACCAGATAAGCTCAGAGAAGCCATGCGGTTGGTACGTGTGGCCATAGAAAGGGTCAAAGAGCCAGGAGGGCTGCCGGCGTACATGAGCATAAAACAAGGGAGAGAGGAATCGTTCGGGAGTTTTATTGACAAAGCAGCCGCGGCTATAGATCAGGCCGGTGTGGCAGAATTCATGAAGGGGGCGCTATTGAAGCAGTGTGCTTTGCAGAATAGCAATCCGGCCACGCAAAGGGTGCTAGCCACTCTGGGAGCAAATTGGACCATTGAGGAAGCATTAGAACGAATGGCATTACAGCCAGCAGCCTCTCAAGTATTTTTAGTAGATGCAATAAAGGAATTGGGAGTAGGGCTGCAAAAGCAAGCAGAATCTGCTCAAAGCCAAGTGCTAGCCGCTCTTGCTCCTCTCTGAAACGGCTCAATGGCAGTCATGCAGGGAGGCTCAAAGACATACCCCAGATGTTACCGATGCGGCGGTGGGGGACACATGCGCCGACAATGCAGAGCGACTGGCTTGTGGTGCTACAGCTGCCAATCCAGCTCCCACAACACTTCGGCTTGCCGGCGCCGATCGGGAAACGGACGGCGGAGCGTGCAGGCTGGCTGCGCCCAGACACAAGTTGCAGCTGTGACATCACCACCACCTCCTGTCTGCAGCCAGCAACAGTAGGGAGCCTCGGCTTGGACATAGCAGCAGCAGTAGATGTCACATTAATGACAAATTGCCCGGAAAGGATACCAACTGGAGTAAATGGCCCCCTCATGCTACAAGGACAAAAATGTGGAGCCTTACTGCTCGGACGTTCCTCAACATCTATGCTGGGACTATATTTATTACCTGGGGTCATAGATGTGGACTTAACCGGAGAAATACAAATCACGGCTTACACCCCTTATCCCCCGATAAAGATAACCAAAGGACAATGCATCGCACAATTGGTACCACTACCACAGATGACATCGAGTATTCCATCGCTTACTGGACAGAAGCATGATGGAAAGGGTTTTGGCTCTACTGGTATTACACTCCTGACTGTAAATCTTCAAGAGAGGCCAAAACAAAGAGTTGAAATTACCCATGGACACCAGAGCATAACCCTTTATGGATTATTGGACACAGGAGCAGACACCAGCATTATATCGCCAGAAGCATGGCCACAGCATTGGCCCCTGCTCCCATCAACAAACATGCTCACGGGAGTAGGAGGACTTACTTTGGCAAGCAAAACACCACCTCTGTCAGTGCGCATTGATGGGCAACAAGTGTCTGTTGTGTTTTCAGTCGTGCAGTTGCCCCCTACAGTCTCTTGCCTGATTGGCAGGGATGTTTTAACACAGCTGGGGGTGGTGTTGACCAATCAACACCCTTTGGGGTAATTGCCATTGCTTGGACTTTCCCCATTCCCCTCACCTGGAAAACAGATACACCGGTGATGGTTAAGCAATGGCCCTTGAAAGGGGAGAGTCTTATACATGCCCATGAATTGGTGAAGGAGCAATATGAGCAGGGACATTTACAACTTTCAACGAGTCCCTGGAACACACCCATTTTTGTGATCAAGAAGAAGTCAGGGAAATACCGCCTGGTACACGATCTACGAGCTGTGAACGACCAGATGGAACCGATGGGGGCCTTGCAACCTGGTCTTCCGAACCCAGCCATGATCCCTCAAGATTGGCCACTTCTAATCATCAATTTAAAGGACTGTTTTTTCACTATTGGACTGCATCCTGATGACACGAAGAGGTTTGCCTTTACCCTACCAGCAATAAATCGTGGGGAACCAGACAAAAGATTTGAGTGGACGACACTTCCACAAGGGATGCGGAACTCGCCCACGTTGTGCCAGCTTTATGTTGATGCTGCATTACAGCCATTATGTCAGCAGTGGCCAGCTACCATAATGTATCATTACATGGATGATATTTTGTTTGCGCAGCAACAGCCATTTTCCGCTTTGCAAGTTGACAGCATCAAAGACACTCTTGCAGCAGCCTCACTTGTTATTGCCACAGAGAAAATTCAGACCACGAAACCATGGAAGTATTTGGGATGGACTCTAATGGACCAAACAGTGGTACCCCAAAAATTAGAACTGCACTTGGACATTAAGACTCTACATGATGCTCAAAAGTTGCTAGGAGACTTACAGTGGCTAAAACCCATAGTGGGAGTACCAAATCACTTGTTGGAGACCCTGCGACCCTTGTTAAAGGGCACTGACCCCACTACCCCTGTATGCCTCACAGAGGAACACCATACTGCCCTACAGCAGATCAGTAATTGTGTACAAAGAGGGTATGTGTCTCGTCGACAGCTAGATTGCCCTATTGACCTCACCGTCTGGAATAGTCCTTGTCACCTGCTTGGTGCTCTCTCCCAATATGAAAACAAAACGGGGGAGATACGGGTATTGGAATGGCTGTCACCACCATTACAACATAAGAGAACAATATTTTCAAAAATTGAACAATTGGCTGCGCTGATCAAAAAAGGCCGTCTCAGAATTATTGAAGTGGACGGTCGAGAACCTGCCACCATTAGGATACCCATGGAAAAAGAGATGCTGGACTGGTACCTGGTTAATTCAGTGGACTTACAGGAAGCATTATTGACATCACCTGCAAAGGTAGAGACAAGCAAGTTAGTGCCCAGAGTCCTGCAATGGATGACAGAATGGGACTGGATCACTCGGCCACTGAGAAGAGAGCGACCCATAGAAGGAGCCACCACAGCCTTCACAGACGCAGGGAAGAAATCGAGACATGCTGCTGTCACTTGGCAAGAAAAAGGACAATGGAGGCATCAACTTCTTATAGCAGACCCTGCAGACAGCCTACAAACCTTAGAATTGTTAGCAGTAGTATGGGCAATGTCTAATTTGCATGAGCCCTTGAATGTGGGCACTCCACATTCAAGACTCCATGTATGTTGCTGGAGTAGCCAGACGTATAGAAGGAGCAGCAATTAAGGAAGTGAATAACAAACGGCTGTATGAGTTACTAGTTCAATTAAGGAAAGCTCTCCGGGACAGAAGTGCAGTGTACTCTGTAATCCATATTAGGAGCCACAAGTGGTCTGAGGGCCTAGGAGAAGGAAATGAGCGTGCAGATAAATTGGTTACCTTACCCATTGATAACTCTTGTCCTGTTGATAAGCATACATTGGCAAGAGAAGCCCATAGTAGGTACCATCAAAATGCAAAAGGGTTGGCGAGGAGCTTTGATCTGGGCTTGTCAGAAGCCAAGGCCATTGTCAGGGCTTGTCCAATATGCAGTTATCATAATGGGGGAATAGGCCTGGGCTGTGGAGTTAATCCTTGAGGTTTGGAAATGAATGAGAAGTGGCAAATGGATGTCGCGCATGTAGCCAGGTTTGGTAGGCTCAAGTATGTGCATGTTACCATAGATACATATAGCCACTACATATGGGCTACAGCACAGGGAGGAGAGAAAGCAATACACGTGATCAGACACTTATTGAGCTACTTTGCTGTCATGGGAGTCCCAAAAGTTATCAAAACAGATAATGGCCCGGCCTACACAAGTGCTAGGGTCCGAAAGTTTTTGGACCAATGGTCTGTCAATCATGTGACAGGTATTCCACATTCCCCCACAGGACAGGCGATAGTAGAAAGAGCAAATGGTACCCTTAAACAGTACATTGACAAACACCAGGATTTAAAGGACCCACAAGTATGCCTGGCTAAGGTTTTGCATGTGATCAATCATTTATGTGTTTTTGGGGAGGACGATGGCCCCCCTGCAGTTAAACATCACCCAAGGTCAAGTCAGGAAGCTATTAAGGAAATGGAGGTCTGGGTGAAGTATAAAAACCCAAGCACAGGGATATGGGAAAAGCCCGCAAAAGTACTGTACTGGGGTCAGGGATATCTTTGTGTTTCCTCACCAACAGGGCCTTTGTGGGTGCCTGCCAAGTGGACTAAACCTGTCTTTGATGCAGCATCTGGTGGACAACCTTACGGAGGGGGACAAGGAGCGTCTGAGGAAGAAGCTGCTGCTGATCTTGCAACCCTTATTGCTGCAGCTGAAGGGACACTCGAAAGCGGTGGACAGAGCAGTGACACACCACTACCGGACGGCCAGGGAGCTGATTGACACTGTTGAAGCACTATCGACCTTCCGCATAAAAGGACCAGCGAGGGAACGCTGCCTTGAGTGTCGCAGCCCCTGTTGTGCTGCGTGGGTAGCTCTATATTGTGGGGGTTGTGGTAGAACCTTTTGGTTAGAACAGTCCGGGATCTGGGATTTATGGTGTAATACCTGTAAGCATAACTACACATGGGGGGAAGACTGGCAGAGGGAACTAAGGAGACAGACGGGGCTAGATACGGTCCTAGCTTTAAGTCTTTTTGAGTCACCCGAGCAGAAAATCTTGGCCTATTACTGGTGGGAGGTACAGTGTATTGTGAAAAGAGTTAAAGCTCAAAGCAAGTCATATATAGCTTCTGCCAGGTGTAGAAAATTGGTGCCCTTAACAGAGCATTCTGTAGTAGGACCCATTGAAGGAGATCCCGATAAGGCATTGGAGTCCTGCATTGAGACTCTTCAGGGATTGGGATTGCAAAAGTTAGGATCAGTAAGGTTAAAGACAGATAAGAAAGGGAGAGCGAGAAAGAAAACAGAAAAATGAGGCTTATTTTAACAAAAATACTGCTTAGTGCTGTGGCGGATGGGGCAGTAGGAGTAACACGCTTTAATCAGCCTAGAGATAACATATGGATAACGCTTGCTAATCAAACTAATCAATCTTTGCTTTGTCTTAGCCTTGGGGGGGTTACTAATCCATTTCGAACATGTTTGGTGGGTCTTCCAGTGTGGTCCCCTCGGGAATTTTGCAGTCTGATTAATAATCAAACTTTATGCATGCGCAATTTGACTAACATTAAACCACCCACGCCAGGTTATACCGCAAGTCAGAGTGACGGTTACCGCCAATGCTTGATAGTCTTATCGCTTAATACTACCCTGCATTCTCCTCCAGAGGAGCTAGATCTCTTTGGAAGTGCAAACGCCAGTATAACTAACACCTCAAATGGTGGATGGTTTAGTTTTGAGCCCTTAGATCCACAGAATTTACATCGGCCTAGAGACGCATGGGCTACCTTGGATTCATCCCTCAGTTTGGATACAGTATCTAAACAGGTTTATAGTCAATGTAAGGGCACTACCATCAGGACACTGAGGAAACTACCCGCAGGGATATTTTTAATCTGTGGAGACAGAGCTTGGAATGGTATACCAGTCAGGCCACAGGGTGGACCTTGTTATTTGGGAAAATTGTCATTGTTTCACCCCAGTGTGTCTTCATTAATGCAACTCAGTCAAAATTCAAGCAGGAGGAGACGCAGCCTGCATAACTTAGACTGCAGCCGGATAGGGAGCCCACGGTTTTGGACTGAGTTAAAACAAGTGATGGTCTCAACTGTCTTGCCGGGAGGAGCTGCAAATAAAGCTATGAACCTAGCAAAGCAGTTGGGATGCTGGGCCAAGGATGAGCTAGACAAAACGTCACAAATTTTAGATATGCTAACTGCAGATGTGCAAAGTGTTAATCATGCTGTTTTGCAAAATAGAGCTGCTGTAGATTTTTTGCTTTTAGCACAAGGTCATGGATGTGAAGAGTTTGAGGGAATGTGTTGCATGAATTTGTCTGATCACTCTGTGTCCATTCATGCCAAGATAAAAGAATTACAGCAGGGACTTCACAATCTTAAAGAAGAAGAGGGTTTAGGAATTGACGAATGGCTTAAGGGCTTAGGACTTGGACCATGGCTGAGGAACCTTGTGATCTATGCTATAGGGTTATTGGGTGTGATTTTGTTGCTTTTGTTTATTTTGCCTTGTGTTTTTAATTGTATTCAAAATATGGTTAGCCGAATGACAGAAAGAACCTGGCAGACTAGTCTCCTTGCCCAAGAACAAAACAGGGGAAGTGTGGAGAGTTTTGTCAAAGAGTGGCTTGAGGAGAGGGGACACAGCCGAATTAATTTGGGAAAGATGTCCTAACTAGGGCAGAGACAGGCAGAGGCCTTTTTTGTTTCTGTAACAGGATAGAGAATGGAAAAGTACAAGACCATAGTTAGTTCCAAATCTTGCAGGTGTGAGATAATGTGTCCTTGATTCTCTCAAAACATGATAAAGAAATGGACAGTGAGGCAGGAGAGATAGAGAACGGAGTCTCAAAGGAATGTGGATGAGTTAATGCTATACTTTAACCAATAGATTGCTTGGCTTACAGAATATTCATAAGCTTCTTATTTGCTGTATAAGTGTTTGATATTTGTTCAATAAAGTGGGCCATGATGAACCAACTGGTGTCCTGGTCTCCTTCCGTGACAGGGGGGGTTTGTAAACAAAGCAATTCTTATGAAGTTAAAGGTTTTACTATACGTGACTGCACATAGGTATCCTGCTAAACAAGAATATTTAGCTATTGTTTTATAATTTAAATTATCTAGCTATTAAAGAACAAATGTCTTGTTACTTATTACAATCCCCCATTTCTCTTTTTACTAATTTTGTTCATTAAATCTTTTTAGCTCTTTCTTAGCAAGCGCTAAATGGTCTATTTCATCAGTTAAGCTCTGTGCATTAATTATACATGCTAATTTCTTTAGCTTTTTCATCATATTCTAATTCATAACAAATTGAACTGCTGACAAAATAAATCTTAGTACAATCAGAATTAAAAGAACGACAATGGGATGGCACTTACTGTTTAGGACACCTGTGGCAGTAGGTGACTATCTGAACAGTGTATCTCACTACTTGTAATTGCTATTTTGCTTCACTCTTTCTACTACTTGGTGTATTTTCTCTACATCATGTTGAACAGTTACTAGGGTCTTTTGTCTGCTTTTCCTGATTTTCTCAAGAATTTTGATCAGGTCTTAATGAAACAATAGTTGTCTCACTAGGGTGAAGTCTATCTCAATTGGGGTGGGCATTAGCGTGTAGTTGGATTGTAATAGGTGGTGAGAGGCAACTGTAGCTTCAGTGTAGTGGTGTCACACTCTGTAATCTTAGTGAAATTACAAGCACAGAATTTGAGTGATTCTTTGTATCTACCATAATATTATTTACTAGCACAAAATCACAGAGAGTTCTAAAACACGTGCACTCATTGCTTATGTATATAAGAACTGTTTTAGAAGCTTTGTTAGGGCGAATCTCAAAATGGCAAATGTTTTGCTCTGTGTCCAAACAGATATCTTGAGCTATAATTACATTGCCCTCACAGATGAACTCCAATTGTTCTCGTACAATACAAGATTCTAAGTCAACAGTTTGCTATTTGTCATCAAACTGACGGGCCTATCTTCTATGTTCTGTAGGATAGAGGACAGCTCTGTCATGGTTTATTCCTAATGTAATGACAGGAAAAACTAGACGTACAGAGGCATTTTTATGGTCAAGACAAAGGCAGTGACTGTATTAGAAATAGGGTAATAGGTAAAATTCACTAGTTGCTACTAGGATTGGAATTCCTTTTCAAATTTAGTGGTGTTGTCTCAGATTGTTTTCTGAATTTCTGTGGGGAAAGTGCCTTCTTCGCCCTCTCTTATAATTGCAGCAGAGACTGACTGCATCTATAATTGTGCCTGGATACAGCTGAGGGCTAAGGAGACATTATTTTGTGTGGCACTAAGTGCATCAATCACCTATTTGTGATCGTTCACATTTACTCTTTCCTAATTCGGCAAAATGTTTGACAACATCTACTGGTGTGTCCCCAAAGCTAGTAGAGATGACCTCAGTGGGTGCTGTAATTTGGACAGATCTCTGGCCGTAGCAGAGAGAGAACCAGTTTGTTCATTAGTACTTCTGAATCGATGCTATTCAGAATTTTCAGTCTTGTACTTAGAACACTAGTCACATCTCTAAGTTTCTTTGTTTTAAAAGAGCTGCGTTTCTTGAGCCAAGTAGTCTAGCTTTAAAAGGATGTTTGCAAAAACGGAGAACAAGCTGGCTGGACTTCTGAAACATTGTTCTGCATCAGCAGTTCGACTTGTTTGAGACACCATGCTGGATTGAATAATATTTGTTGTTGACCAGTTTTTCTGATTATATAAGGTCTTATTTTGAAAATTTTTGGTGTAAGTGTGACTGGTGGTGTAGGTGAAACGGTGATAATGTGAGGTTTAGTAGTGGTAGATTGTGTTTTAGTATCTATTATGAATTTAAAGGAAAGGCTCTGTGTATCTTTTGCTCAGAGGCAGACTACCTCTGCTGTGTGAGTTAATGTGAAGTTTTACTAGCAGTCTCGTGCTGGGTATTCACAATTTATTTGTTTATCTTCCTGACTTATGGAAACACTGATTGAGATTGCGTTTGTATAGCCTGATCTATTAACTATTCGACATTAATATTAATTTGTTCTCTCACTACTTCTTGAAGCTGCCAAGTTTTCTGCCTCTTCTATTCTTGTTTGGCGTACGGCAGACAGTCATGCAGAACTAATGTTAGTAAACTTAAACTTGTGGTATTTCTCATGTATCTGGTAAATTGCAAAAAGGCCTGAGACCAGTCAGTGATTAGGTCTGTTTGACTGGGATCTTGTTCCCTTTGTAAGGCTGATGAGGGTTTCCCCAGGCAGCCGGGAAGCTCAGGATTATAATGATAAAAATAGCTCGCCAAGTAGGGCAGGGTCTTAGCCAAAAATTCTGTTCACTTTTTGTAACTATATATCTTTTACCTGGAGCATTCCTGTGCTCTGTTTCTGTTCTTGTGTCCTGTTGCTCTCCCCCACTACTCCTTACTTCTCTACCTCGCCTGCCAGCCTGGGTGCATCGGTCTGCAGGGATCATTATCTTCTCGGCAGCAGGGGTAGTCTTCAGGGGGTGCATTATTTGGGCTATCCCTTTGACTCCTGCCCCCACTCTTAAGAGCAGGCTGCCAGGCAAAGGATCTCTCTTATTTTATGGCAGACTCTCTGCTGTTCTTAGCGAGCTTTACAGGGCTTGAGTCTCACTGTCTGGTTTTTTCCTCCGAGCCTTACGGGCTCGTTTCTTATATATTCGGAAGTTGTGACGTACAGTACTATCTCAATTTCGGGGCTCAACTTGCTACTCTATGGGGACATGAATCTTTTTCTCTTCACACACCTGGTCTAATATCACACTCTGATTTTGGCAGACGATCTTATATGATTGGTGATGTATTGCTCAGGCCAGGGCTCAATGTCTCGTCTGCTCTATATTTTCAATTAATGCTATTGCTTCTTTATAAGGGATTTCTCTTTGTCTTGGGGCTGTTGCAAATTTGCTTAGGGCCGTGTGAGGGTTTTCCCTCTTCTAACCCCAATCACAAGTATGACACCAGATACCCCCACTTAATTGTGATTGGAAAACCCACTATTTGAGCCTACATCTCCTGCAAAATATTTTTATCTATGCCTTACAGTTGGGATCACCACATTTAATGCACTCAGGTCTGTTAGACAGTGGCCACCTTATCTCAGCGAGGACCTCAGCTACTGATATCAGATCATTCCATATGTGCCAAATAAGAGGACACTTCAGTTCTTTTCTCACTTTTTGAATATTGTCTCTGACCAGTAGCTGCAGTAGCGTCGGTGTTTCTCTCTCTCAGTCATTCATATTACTAGTTGATAGGCGTTCTTGTGTTTTCTGAAGAGTCAATCATAGATCTTCAGGGCGACTGGTCACCTCCCAAGGGGTGTCTGCAGTGATG
Organism: Zonotrichia leucophrys gambelii; assembly: GCF_028769735.1. Taxonomy (NCBI): domain Eukaryota; kingdom Metazoa; phylum Chordata; class Aves; order Passeriformes; family Passerellidae; genus Zonotrichia; species Zonotrichia leucophrys. Next base: position 354,798 of record NW_026992251.1, read on the forward strand.
GGTCTTTTCACTCGACTGGCATGTGTCTAGCCTTTTTCAGCAGGTTGGATGGCTGTTTCTGTGGTAAACAGGACAACATAGGGACTTTTCCATTGGGGTGTTAGGGAGGTCTCTTTCCAAGTTTTAATTAGGACTCTAGGTTTAAGCTTATGCATTGCTATATCTAAAGGGGGTCTTTGTACCACTAGCCCTTTTCGTTTTAATTCTTCTCTTCGTTTCATTAGCTGTTGTATGTAACTCTGAATTTGACTATCTTGGATACAGGGATGGTTTCTTGGTAGCTCTAAGTCGTAAGGCATTCCATAGAGCATTTCAAAGGGAGAGATTCTCACATCCGTCCTAGGTTGGGTTCTAATGTTTAGCAGCGCCATGGGTAAACATCTGACTCACGACATTTTAGTTTCCACTATAAGTTTAGTGAGTTGCTTCTTGATTTCTCCATTTGCCCTTTCTACCCTCCCTGAGCTTTGAGGGTGCTAAGGGGTATGATATTTCTATTTAGTACTTAAGGCTATGGTTACCTCTTTCAGTACTTTATTTGCGAAATGGGGGCCTCTATCAGAGTCTAATATTTCTACTAATCTATACTTAGGGATTATTTCTTCCAGCAAGGTTTTAATTACCACGTTTGCAGTAGCCCGTGATGTAGGATATACTTCTACAAAGTGGGTTAGATGATCTACCAGTACCAATAAGTACTTGTATCTCTTTACTTTCAGTAGCTCGGTGAAATCTACTTGTTCATGTGAAAAAGGTCGGTGTGCTAATTCTCTTCTTCTTAGAATCTTTTCTGGAGCTTGATGCCCATTAACCTTCTGGCATGTTATACGTCTCCTAACTACTTGTTTTGCTATATCATAAATTCCTATACACATATACTTAATAGTAAACTGATCTACTAAGGCTTGGGTCCCCCAATGAGTCTGTACATGGAACTGCTGAACTATCCTCTGAGCCACAGATTTTGGCAGCACTTCCCTATCGTCTGGCAATTTTCGAATACCCTCATTCTCTTTTATTCCCATTTTGTCTAATTTTTCCTTTTCCTGGGCTGTGAAGCTCAGGACACAAACTCTCATCATTCTCCTTATTCTCTGCTCTTGGAATTTTCTGAGGGCAGCTTTCTTTGTTTCTCTGTCTGCTATGTTGTTTCTTCTGATCAGATGGGAGGGACCCTTTTGATGTCCTTTAACATGTACTATTGCTATTCTCTTTGGGCCTCTTAACGCTTGTAATACCTGAGTAATTAGTTCTCGATGTATTAATTCTTTTCCTTGGGAATTTATTAATCTTCTTTCTTCCCAAATTTTTCTAAAAGTATGTATCACTCTAAAGGCATACTTTGAATCCGTATAGATGGTCTCAACCTTAGCTTCTAAGAATTTCAGAGCCCACAATACCGCATAAAGCTCACAGGCCTGGGCTGACCAATAGGACTCAGAGGTCCAGATTCTATTATTTCTAAATTTTCACCTCCCACAATGGCATATCCAGAGATTCGCTTTCCCTCAACAATCCTAGAGGAACCATCTACAAATAACTTTTCTCCCTCTTCTAGCTCTTCTTCTTTGAGATCTGGTCTAATTTTTGTTTGTTTCTCTCTGCTGTGTAAGCAATCATGAGTTAAATTCTCCTGTGGATCTCGAAACAGGAATTCAGCAGGGTTTTGCAGAGAGGTGGTTTCAAGTATCAACTGAGGGGATGACAGTAAAATGCCCTCGTATTTCAAAAGTCTGGAGTCTGTTATCTATTTTTCTGCTTTTTGTTGTAATACTGCCTGTATATTATGGGGGGTAAAGACTCTCAGTTCTCTTCTCTAGGTAATTTTGAGAGCTTCCTCCATTAAGAGGGCTGTGGCTACTATAATCTGCAAGCATGTTGGCCATCCCTTACTTACTGGATCCAGTAGTTTAGAAATATATGCTACTGGTTTTCGACTGCTGGCCCAGTCCTGAGCCAGTACCCCAAATGCTACTCTTGCTTTAGTATTAACGAACAAATAAAAAGGTCTCCTAATATCGGGAAGGCTTAGCACCGGGGCATTAGCCAATTCCTCTTTTAGTTGTTCTAATGATTCATCATCCTTTTCAGTCCATTTAATCAAACCTTCAGTAGTTAGTTTTTCATACAAGAATTTTACCTTGCCACTAAAGTTTTCAATCTATTGTCTGCAGTATCCTACGAGACCCAACAGCTGTCTGATTTGTCTCTTATTTCTTGGGGGAGGAAGGGAGAGGATTCTCTTAACCTTCTCTGGATCTAGTGTTTTAGTTCCTTTACTGAGTCAGTGTCTTAGGTACTTCACTTCTTCTTCTACGAATTGCAATTTATTTTTGGACACTTTCAGCCCTTGAATGCTCAAAAAGTTTAAAAGCTTAATGCTTTCTTCCCTAACTGGTTCCTCACTCTTTCCAGCTATTAACAGATCATCTACATATTGAACAAGGGTTATTCCTGGATTTGGGGTATATGTTTTCATTATCTGTTCTAATGCATGCTTAAATAAATTCGGGGACTCAGTATATCCTTGTGGGAGCATGGTCCACTTTAGTTGTTGCTTTCGGTGGGTATCGGGATCTTCCCATTCAAATGCAAAATAGTCTCTACATTCTTCCTTCAAGGGGCATGTCCGAAAGACGTCTTTCAAATCTATAACACTATACCACTGGTCATCAGGTTTCAATTGACTGAGCAATGTATGGGGATTAGCTACTACAGGGAACCAGGCAATAGTTCTTTTATTTATTTCCCTTAAATCATGTACTAGTCGGTATTTTCCATCTGGTTTTTTTACAGGTAAGATGGGGGTGTTGAAGGGAGACAGACAAGGTTCTAAGAGCCCTTGTTGTATTAACTGTTCTATCTCTGATTTTAGTCCCCTTCGCCCATCGTCTGACATGGGATATTGTTTCATCTTCACCGGGATTTCTGGGTTTTGGATGATAACTGTGAAAGGCTCTATATTCAGTCTTCTTTCTGTGTCAGGGGCATACCAAACTTCTGGGTTTATCTTCTCTTCGTCAGAGGCCTGTAGGGGGCACAGTCTGACTTTCAACTGTCTTTCTTCAATATTTATATTTATTCCTAATTCCACTATTAAATCTCTACCTAATAAATTGTAATCGGCTTCAGGAACTAGTAGCAGGGATCCTACCCCTATTTTTTTCTCTAATTCTATTAAGACATCTTTAATTACAGGAACCTTAAGGGTTATCCTTTTGCCCCAATAACTTGTACTGTTGAAGGTGAAATCTTACATCCCGGGGGCAAAGACTGAACTGTTGATTTCTCGGCCCCTGTATCTACAAGGAAGGTTATGGGGGTTTGCTGGGGACCCACTTTAAGTTTTACCAAGGGTTCTGATGCCATTTGAGTCCTCAGTAAGTAGAGCCCTTGACCCTCCTAATCCTCTTTGAACATTTTCTCATCCCTAAGCCTCTTTCGACATTCCCTCTTCATGTGTCCTTTCACACCACAGCAGTAGCATGCCGTTCCTTCTCTCCCCCCAGCTGGGGGCCCTCCTATATCCCGGGGACCCCTCCTCATGTAATTTCTTTCCCGTGGCGGAGGGTTGTTTCACTGTCTCTCCCTGACTGCTGCCACCATCATCCGAACTTGCCTTTTATGTCCCTCATCCTCCCGTCTAACATATACTTTCTGAGCCTCCCTAAGCAATTCATCAAGTCCTCTGTCCTGCCAATCTTCTAACTTTTCTAATTTCTTTCGAACATCCTCCCACGATTTAGCTACAAACTGTGTTTTCAGGAGTGGTTGCCCCATAGGCGTCTCTGTGTTACAGCGACCTGAGGAGGTCGCTGGGGTGAGAGAAGGACGAGAATCTTGTTTCTTGATCAGAAGGCTGGATTTATTGATATATGATATATAATACATTATAACTATACTAAAAAGAATAAAGAGAGAAGTTGCAGAGAGCTGCTAAGCTAAGAATAGAATCGAAAGAATCTATAACAAAGTTCTGTGTCCAGGGAATCTGTCCCTGAGCTGCTCCTGTGATTGGCCCTTAAAGGTACACATGGAAGATGAGCCAATCACAGGAGCATCCTGTTGCATTCCACAGCAGCTGATAACAATCGTTTACATTCATCTTCTGGGCCTTTGCTTCCCAGAAGATGGACAAATCTGAAAGAAAGGATTTGTATGAAAAAATGTCTGCAACATCTCTGGATCCACCCCTGAGTATAACTGAAGACTCTTCTTTAATCTTTCAAACTATTCAGTGGGGGTCTCATCTTTTCCTTGGCACTCTCTGAATGTCTTGCTTATATTTTGTCCTCGGGGCACAGCCTCTCGTATGCTCTGGATTATGATGGTTCTTAAGTCCTGCATATGACCACGATGGTTGGGGTCCTGATTATTTTAATTGGGATTTTGCAAGGGCCATTTGACATCAGCTGCAGGACCTTGAACATGCTGGACGTCCCAAATCCTCATTCCTGTCCTTCTAATCATCCCTCTCTGTTGTAAATAGTATGCTTAGAATGGACTTAATCTCTACCCAAGTATATAGATTTGGTCCCAGGAACTGATCCACCCTTTCTGCTACTCCTATAGGGTCTTCTAATAATTTTCCCATCTCTTTCTTAAACTCATGCACATCTCCTGAGTTTAAGGGGACAGTGACAAACCCCATCCCAGCTTGAGGTCCCCCTAATGCTATCTCCTTAAGAGGGAACAACCCACTGTTCTCTCCTTCCTCAATTGCTGTCTTCATCTGACTCCGAGTACGCCTCCTGTAATCCGGGGAGTCCGTGACCTGCTGTTTGTCAGGGGCAGATGCTGGAGGAATGTTTGGAAGGGATACAGGGGGGGCTGGTGGTGGTATATATGGGGGAGGATAAATAGAAATATTTTCCTCCACTCGGGAGTTTTTCTTTCTATATTCCTCCCCTTGGCTTCCCTTAAGGGGGAGCAATTTAGTTATTTGCTCATTACTTCTTACCAACCACAATTTAGCATAAGCACTCTCCTCCAGGTTTTCTGGCTCTTTGTAATTCACATAGATGTTCAGGGCTTGACAGACCCAGTCCTCGGAGGATCCGAAAATGGGCCAGTATATATTTCCTGAGTCCAGTTTCTTACCCCCCCCATACTACCATGCAATAATTTATCATTTTTGCTTTGTCCTTCCCTTTTCTGGACGGAAAATCATCCCAATACTTAATCATTAATCCTAACGGACTATCCTTAGGTAGTGGGGGTAACCGGGGGCCATTCCCCATAGGGTCAGAAGGCTTGCTTTCCTTCTGCCCCGTCTTCCAAGGCACCTCCACACACACACACACACACACACACCCCTCGGTTGTGGCTCGCTCCCTCGTGGGCTACGAGAAACGCACTACTAGAGGGTCCCTCTTGCCTCATCCGCAGTTGGACGTCTCATTCACTGTGCCCTGGGATTCCAACCCCAACCGATCGGTTCACCCGTATACTCACGTGTCCTGCGTCTTCGCTCGGATCTTCGTGCGCATAGTTTACAGGGTTACCGGTGTTTCCTTGCTTATTCTCGAATTTAGGTTTGTCGGTCCAGAGGGAGGAGTCAGTTGAGAAGATCAGGGCCACCAAAGGGGTGGGGGCACCCCCCCCCAATTCTCAAACCAACCCTGTCTCTAGATCCGAGTCACGGCACCAAATTGTGATAAACGAATTGAGCAAATTTAAGAACTGTACAATTATCTTTATTATTATGCAAGTAAGAATAAGCAAGGTTCATCGCTGGGCAGCCAGGAGCCCCTGCTCCTCTTAGGCGCGCGCCTTTCCCCCTTTAAAGTTCGCTGGTTTTCGTCCTTTTTCTCCGGATTTCTGGATGACGTGGTCCGTCTTCTGCGCTTGCTCTTCCGGTTGCTAGGGGGTCTTTTTCTGCCTGCTGGTGGTCGTGGGATGAAGGCCTCAAGTCTTCCTCTTTGGCCGCTTTCCTTATAAGGCATATCTATAAGTCTAAATTCTACAAGCTAAGCAATCCTTGCAAGGTTAATAATTGTTACCATATGTGATGGTATCTAGTTACAGAGGCTCTCTTATATCTATGGGGAGGAATTTGCAAACTAAGCAATTATAGCAAAGTTAGTAATTGTTACCAGATGTAGCTGTACTTAGTTACAAAGGGGGGGTTTGTAAACAAAGCAATTCTTACGAAGTTCAAGGTTTTACTACACGTGACTGCACATAGGTATCCTGCTAAACAAGAGCTATTTAGCTATTGTTTTATAATTTAAATTATCTAGCTATTAATGAACAAATGGATTGTTACTTACTACACCTTGGTCTTTATCATCTCTTGTCGTCTACATCTTAGCAAAAACCTTTTCCACTATGTATGGCCAGGAGAAACTGTGCCAGCACAGCAAACATTTCCCATCGTGTTCTAGAAGTAGCAGGGGGGTGTGCCAAGTGTTTTGCAAGAAAAGAAAGTTGTCTAAAACACCTTCCAATGGAATTCTAATGTGATTGGAAAAGGTAGGATAGTGGTAAGGCACTGTTTTCTGTCTGTTGGCAAGCTGCACACAAAATCCCAGTGTTGTACAGCTTTCTTCTTCATTTTCTCGAAGCTGCCACTCTTTCCTGTTCCTGGAATTGAAGAAGCGGCTTCTTCACGCAAAGATGATTGTTCCGGTCACAGTGCTCTGCAGAGCACGGCTTCTGCCAAAAGGGGCCCGGGAGCAGCTCTTAGCTCCGGGGAGCTTTGTTACTTCGTCTTTAGCATCTCTTGTCGTCTACATCTTAGCAAAAGGCTTTTCCACTATGTCTGGCAAGGAGAAACTGTGCCAGCACACAAAACATCTCTCATCGTGTTTTGCATGTTGCAGAGAGGTCTGCAGAGTGTTTAGCAAGAAGAAAAAGAAAGCTGTCCAAAACACCTTCCAACCGCATGTTCATGTGATTGGAAAAGGTAGGAGAGTGGTAAGGTACTGTTTTCTATCAGTTTGCAAGCTGCGCACACAATCCCAGTGTTGTGCAGATTCCTTCTTCACATTTCCGAAGCTGTTGCTCTCTCCGGCGCCTGGAGGCGAAGAAGCGGCTTCTTCGCACAAGGACGATTGTGCCGGTCACAGTGCTCTGCAGACGGCGGCTTCTGCTGAAAGACGCCCGGGAACAGCGCTTAGCTCCGGGGAGCTCCATACTATGGTCTTTATCGTCTCTTGTTGTCTACATCTTAGCAAAAACCTTTTCCACTATGTCTGGCAGGCAGAAACTGTGCCAGCACAGCAAACATTTCCCATCGTGTTCTAGAAGTAGCAGGGTGGTGTGCCAAGTGTTTTGCAAGAAAAGAAAGAAAGTTGTCTAAAACACCTTCCAATCTAATTCTCATGTGATTGGAAAAGGCAAGAGAGTGGTAAGGTACTGTTTTCTGTCAGTTTGAAAGCGGCACAAAAAATGCCCGTGTTGTACAGCTTCCTTCTTCAGCTTTCCAAAGTTGCTGCTCTCTCCGGTTCCTGGAGGCGAAGAAGCGGCTTCTTCGCGCAAAAACGATTGTGACGCTCACAGTGCTCTGCAAAGCGCAGCTTCGGCCGAAAGGCGCCTGGGAGCAATGCTTATCTCCTGGGAGCTCAGTACCTTCGTCTTTAGCGTCTCTTGTCATCTACATCTTAGCAAAAGGCTTTTCCACTATGTCTGGCAAGAAGAAACTGTGCCAACACAGAAAACATCTCCCATCATGTTCTAGAAGTTGCACAGAGGTCTGCAGAGTGTTTGGTAAGAAAAAAAAGAAAGTTGTCCCAAACACCTTCCAATCAAATGTTCATGTGATTGGAAAAGGCAGGAGAGTGGCAAGGTACTGTTTTCTATCAGTTTGCAAGCTGTGCACACAATCCCAGTGTTGTGCAGCTTCCCTCTTCACCTTTCCAAAGCTGCCGCTTTCTCCGGCTCTGGGAGGTGAAGAAGTGGCTTCTTTGCACAAAGACGATTGTGCAGGTCACATTGCTCTCCTCAGCGCGGCTTCTGCCGAAAGGTGCCCCGTAGCAGCACTTAGCTCGGGGGAGCTCCGTATCTTCCAATTCCATTTTTAGGCTCGACAAACCAAAGGGTATACCTGCAGGAGTAGGGCGGGATATTGAACTTTACTTACTCCTTTTAGAGAGAAGCTAATTAAAAAGTTTCACCAGAATCAGAGCAGGATGTAAAACAAGAAAAGTGTCATGTAAAGAAGCCAGTATTATCTTCATAGTATTGCTAGTTGTGTTTGGACAAGAATGAAAACTCTGTGTTCCTGGGTATCACATCAGTAACAGGTACTTCAGCTGCTGTACTTCACTCCTAAAGTTAAGAACAGAATCCTCGAATTGTGATTCCATGGTCACAATTCACCCTATGTTGCCAAAAGGTGTCGAAAAAGGAGTGGAAGGTGCACGGGTCAATGAACTTGAATGGCCTATCTAAATCAGCGGCCACTGATTTCCTGAAGGCTTCAACAGGTCAGTTGCCTGTGTTTTTCTTGGAATTGTTTTAACCTTCGGTCATGTTTTTCTTGGGATTCTTTTACCCTTTCCCTATTAGCTCAGCCTTTGGTCTCAAGCCTTTGCTGACATTTCAATTATCTCGGTAGCCTGGAAATGTGTTGTCTTTACTCACCACATCATTATTCCCTTCAAAGGGTTGTTTGCCTCAAGTCTCAGTTTTGCTGGTTTTCTGCTAGTTCATTGTCAGAAGGCAGCAGGTGTTTTGTAAGAGCAAGTACACAATCCCATAGCTTGCTTTTCTTTTGATTTGGCCTGTCTAGCAAATGGAATGACTGAACATCTCTGAGAGGCTTTTCTCTCCCCATTAGGTTTCACTGGAAGGGCAGATGCAAATCGTCTACCTAAAGTCTTGGCACAGAAGAAAGTAGTGGTTTGCTGCTGCATCTAGCTAGAAGCTTACAAAAGGAAGGCCTTGGGCTGAGGCCCATTACTTTGGCTAAGTCGGAAAGGACTATGGGAAGGTGAGGCAGCTGAATTAGAGGTAGATCAACAAGTTCTAGAACCATCATGTGTTCACAGCGTGGTGCATGGTGGTTGGTTGAATTGTGTTTGTTATGGCTTAAAGCTATGGAACTGATAAAGGCCTGAGGGTTTCAAAAGCCTCTTTTTTGCAAGAAAGCAGCTCTCCTTTCCATCTGCCTGGGGACTCTGCATCACCACGGACCCTCACTCCCAGTTTGCCAAGGAGATGATCAGTAGGAATGTTGCAGAGCTGCTGTGTGCATCCGAATGGAATGGCAGAGAGTGAAGCGCTGGACATTTCTGGCTTTAGTAAAATGCTGCTGCATTGGTGCCAGTTTAGTTGGTTTTCTATCAGTGGCCTTTCTGTCTAGAAGTACACTGCCCAGAGTCTTTCTAGCATTTGATGCCATTTCCTTCCTGTTGTTTTCACACCTTCCTTCAGTTGAAAGAATGATACAATCTTTACATTTTGAAGCTCCCTGTTAGGAAACACTATGCCAGAGGAGTCATCGCTCCCTTTCCTTCTGCCTCTTTTGTCATTTTCATAGACTCATTTCAAATATCTGCTAATGTCCAGAATAATATCGAGACTACTTAGCAGGGTTGACGCTCTCAGCTGCTTTCCTCTTTTATACTGCTTCATACTGGATGTGACTTAAAGGCCTCGTTTTTTCATCTGCATTTTGCTGTGATCCAAAGCTCAATATTACAGGCCTGTGAACACAAAAAGAACTCTTAGTCTTTTGCAAGAACTACCCCTAGGAGGATTTGTGTTCAGTTTGATCTCTACAGTGTTTTCAGAAAAAAGGAGATTGTACTCTCTTCTTGTGTACTCTGTTCTTGTGCTCTCATTTCCCTCTCTCTGCCTTCCATGCCCTAGTTAATCTACCGGTGTGACTCATTTGACATCATCTCATGGTGCAAATTCTGCATAGTTTCATGTCCTTACAAATGCCAGTTACCAAGGAGCCTATCTAACCATTCAAGGGGCAAAGAACTGTAGGGCTGGCAAGTTCAGGTGCTGAAAGTGTAAGTCATGCCATATCAAAGTGACAGAGCAAATCAATTGATCTAGGACTTTCAGCTGGACACCTCTGAGAATAGCAGCTTGTCAGCAATGACACAGCCATCTTCCTAGCTGTATTCCAGAAAGAGAAAAGGGACACCTTCAATGGTTAATATCTTTGGCATGAGAAAACAGAAAGAAATGTACTGCAAAATACTTTAGTCAGATAAAGTGCGTTTCTCTAGTGAGAATTTTGCACTTGTTCTTTCTTGTCTGTGCCTTTACTTTTCACAGAAGTCGGAGAGCATTTAATTATTACTGTTCTTTTGTTTTCTTTTGTTGGCCTCCCTCTTTCCACCTGCAATTAACAAATTTGCGTTTCTTTACTGGCTTCTCTTTCTTTACTTCTAGAAGTTTACATGAGGTCATCCAACCTTATCATCAATGTTCTCAGACAGCGGAAAGAAGTAGAATGTAAAGCTAAATGGATAAAACAAACCCACAAAAATAGACATGTTTTTACAGTCTTCTGTGGGAACATTAGGACACAAGATGTCTTTGAACTGAGTAATGCTCTATTGATTTAACTTTTAGTCCACTCGTTACTATTATTACACGTGTTTGGCCTTTAGTACAGAGCCTTGGAACTAATCAAGCCCAATACTTTGGCAAATTTTGTTTTATTTCTAGTGAGGACTTTGTTTCTTCAGGAATAGTCCAGAGAAAGAGCGTCCAAGGTAGAGTTATGGCTCCTAAATTCTGGTACAGTTTGTGCTGGTAATACGTCTAGGAAAGAAAGGTTTTACATCTTTTTTGACTTTCAAATGGAGCCATTATTTGGAAAACCTAAGAATTGGGGTCCCCCCCCCACCCCAAGTACTTCTGTTTGCAGTATTACTCACGGATTACACGTAAAAGCCCACCCTGTAAAATACATTGCAGATACATTGCAATAAGTGCAGCTTAGCAGCTAGAGATGATAACGTGGGTTAAATAACATTCCTTCTGCAGCGATGGAAACTCTGTCTATGCAGACATATTCAACAAAGGTTACAGTGGCTTAGCTCCTGTGCTCAAGTTAATGTGCATTTTAGAACTTCCCAAGAAGGTGAATTCAACCACCTTTATTGCTCTGTGCTGGACTCCCATGAGAATTTCAGTGCGCTTTTTGTCATTTACAGCTGTCACTGCTTAGCTCTTGAACATGAGACTCCCTCATGACTGATGAAAGTTGTCTAGTTAAGAGTGGGTCAAAGACATGGTCTTGCTCTAGAAGGAGATGAGAAGGTTTTTGCAGTCTTTGTCATCTCTACTGCTTGTGATTTCTACACAAAACCAGTGGGAAGTTTTCTGAAGGAAGTCCAGAAGCTGGCAATATAGACAGCTTAATACCAAACACTTGCTGCAGAGCAACCATGGTGACACCAGAAAGAACCTCAAAAATTTAAAAGGGCAAACAAAGCAGTCGGAAGGAAAAGAACAGGAACCATTATTCCAATTTATAATCTATGCTTCTTTAAATAATCATTTTCATGCTATTTCGCAGCTAGCGTTGGTATCCGTCCAAAGGAATCATAGACAGAGTAAGCATTTTAATGGAGAAAGAAATCTGACATAATGAGAAAGTTCAAGCTGCAAAGCAGAACTATGTTGATTCTGACAAACAGCCAAAGAAGGAGGACAGCCGTCACTGGGTTGGACATAATCAGCTCTTCTACCAGGTGTTGAGCCCTGTGAAAGCAGAGGGAGAGCCCAGAGCCACTGTCACCAAAGATGAGCTGCATCTAAACAGGAACCTGGATTTTCTCTCTGACCCATTGGTCCAGAGAGGCCCTGCTGTGAGTAGCAGGAGAGGAGCCACGGCTGAGGAGGAGCAATCCTCTCTAGGTGGGCACCTCCTGATCATGCCTGACACCACAGGAACACACTGGAAGCAGCAGGAAGAAGACTCCAGGTTCCTCAATACACCTTGGAGCCCCCAAGGTCCAGACCTTGAGCCAGTTCCAGGAGAGGTCTTGGAAGCTGTGGCTGATTGTCACCTGCGCTTGCTGGTGCCGGACAAAAGCCTGCAGATGTTCATGGCCCACGTGGAGCGAGCCCTGAGGATGGACTGCAGCCTGCCGCAGCTCAAGGTGGTGTGTGCCAACATGGTCGCAAAGACGGGGCTGCTTCTAAAGGTGCTCAGTGAGAGGAAGGAGAACAAGGGCACCTATGATCGCATGGGCCGGTGTCCTCTGCAACAGAACATCTCCAGGCGCACAGCTTTGGAGGAGGATCAGGAGCCCACAGAGAAGGCAGAATAGCTGCAGGCACTGCTGCGTATGTCCTTCTGGGCAAGGCAGAATGGAAGGAGTAATCCTCTTTCCCCCCATGATCTTCTTTCCTCTTCTCCCAGCCAAAGCCAGAGACCATGGATGACACAATCACGTTTGTTGTATTGCAGTCTATCATCGCAGTCATTTTGGTGATACTGCAGGGTGTCTTGCACGTAAGCCAATTTCTTGTTTGACTCAGAGCTGTCTGTCTTGTAGCTGGAGCGCTCAGGCAACAAACCCCATGTGCCACTGCAGATGGCCCTGCATGTGCTGGCTACATCAGGAGATGTTGTTCCAAGCCTGCAGCTTGTGGCAGCATTCACAGCAGCCAGCTCAGCAGGGTCCAGCCTGCCTGAGGGAAGCTTGTCCTGCCTTCTGTCCCGGCTCTCCCCAGCTTTGCTTTGCTCTCCTGCCTTCAGCCACACTGCAATTAGATTGGGATCTCCTGGGGTTTAGAAGAGCTCGTGGAGTTCTCGCAGAGAGGAACAGTAAATTGGGAAGGGAGGACAGGTTCTTTTTAAAATTGTTGTTGCCGGCACAGACTGGCACGTGTGAAGAACAGGCTGAGTTGGATGAAGGATCTTTGGTCTCCCATGTTCTGTAGAGCAAGACAAGAAAACTCTGGTGTTACACGTCTGCCTCCTTTCCAAGGTGTGTTCCCAGCGTGCTGCAGCTGTTTGCCGACAGCTAGTCAGAAGGAAATTGTGGCTGAGACGGTAACTGCTCCCTGCCCATGCCTCTTCTGTGCCACCAAGCGTCTTTCCTGTGCAGAGTAGCTCCTCCTGGAGCCCCGCAGCCGCGCAGGTGCCGCTGCCCAGGACTTACCCGGCTGTGTGTCCAACACGCCGCGTTTGGGGCAGTCCCGGGCGAGCGGCTCCTGTGCGGCAGCGCTGGGCACGCCCGGGGGCTCCCAGCCCAACCAGCCCTTCATGCACCAGTGATGCTCCCCTGGATGGGCTGCATGTGCTGGGCCAGCCAGGGATGTCCTTTCTGGAGCCCCCACCTTCCCTGGGCTCAGCTGAAATGCCCCCAAGCAGGGACAGGTCGCTGCACCTCCTGCAGCCCTCCCTGCCCAAACCTCCCTGCTGATTTTCTTTGGTTTTCAGGTTGTTTGTAAAACTGCAACAGACATGGAGGAAGAAGAAGTATAGGGAGACAGAGAGTGCAGAGCAGGTAAGGGCAGGGAGCAGATGCCACTTTGCCCCTTTGCCTGCACCTCCTGCTCTTCCTCACCTCTGTTGTAGTTTGTTAGGTTAGTTTGTTTAATTGCTCCCCCATTTTGTATAACGGTTCTGCCCTCAACTGTTTTTCCCGCCACTGTGTTGCCAGTCATTCTGTTGCCTTGGTTACTCCCGCTTTGAGTTATGTCAATCCCCTGGTTAACTCCCAGTTTCCCCCCGCTTGTTTCCTTACATAGAGCATACTCCTCCCACCCTGGCCCCTGCCAGTCTCTCCCTACTCCACCTAATTTTCTAGAAGGTTTCTCACTTTGGGAGTTATGATTGGCTGTGGGACCGGAGCCCCTCCTTTGTTATGTATCGATTGGTCTCCCTTTACTGTCTATTATCATAAGTTCACTCCCTCTACGCCCTGGATTGGTTCTGGTTGAACCCCTCCCCTGGATTCCTCCCCCCTTTATAACTCTGTTGCACTCGTTGGTCGTTGTCACTCCCCGTTGGACTTATGTTAGGTGCAAGCCAGGTTGTCACTCCCTGGCTTGCCTCCATCTAGGCAATAAACCTGACCGTCCCCAGAGAGTGTCTGTCTCTCGTCTCGTCATTCCTTGCAGCTTGATATTGGACTCTCAGCGTGTCTCGTCCACGCGGATGCAGCCCGAAGCCACTGCCGCCAAGGGGTGTCTGTAGGAGCAACCCTGGGGCCCCGCCACAGGGGTTGACTCCCCACCGCTGCAGCTGCCCGCTGGCCACCCTGTTAGCCGCACGGACATTATTTTAAGGCCGCTGACTGCTGCACATCTCTCCAAATCCTACCCTTCCATGGCAATTGCCAGGGTTTGCCTGAGCTCAGCGAAGCTGATTTGCTCTTGGTTCAATACATCATGGATGTCCTTGACAAAGAGGAAGAAGAATTGCAGAAACAGGGAGAAGAACTGCAGAAACAAATGCAGAAAGTGAACACAGATGTCTCCCAGATAGAGATACAGTGTGAAGAACTGGAGTGAGGGAGAGAAGATTGTCAAGATGTCGAGGGCAAGAAAGTAAGTTGCCAGCACTTGTTCTCCAGCTCCTATTCTGATGCGAGAACTGCTAGAACTTTCTTTGGATGCTATTTTCTTCTCCATTTCCTTGGATCCTCATTGTTGACTTGGTGGCTATTTCCTTGGCTATTTCCAATGCTGCTGTTTCCTTGAGTCTTATCTTGCCTTTATTTCCTCAGATGTTGATTCCTTGTTGTCATTCCGGATGGAAGAAGCCTAAGGAAATGCTGTTACCCAGAGACAAGATGCTTCTGCCTGGGCCCTGCTCTGCATCCAGCACCCCACGATCTCAGCTGCTGACTCCATCAGCACTCTCTGCAGAGGAGGATGCTGCTGGTGGCTGCCATGCTTAGGACACCCCAAAGTCCCCTGGAGACTGGGACAGGAGGGATCCAGGAAGCCCCAGGTGTCCCAAGCCGTCACCGCAGCCCAGCCTCTGGAGCCACAGCCTTCCCAGGGCCATGACCTCCTGGGGACACCCTGCACATGTGAACAGGGCCCCCTTGCACAGCCCCCTGTGTGCAGCTGTTGTGTCTGTTCCTGGCTGGGAATGCTTTCCCAATAAATTCTGATTTTATTTATTTATTTATTTTAAGAAATGCTTTGGAACAGCTAGAGGGTCTTGGAAGTCCACATGTTTGCTGGGTTGTGCCCATTTCTGTGGGCCTGCACACACGTCTTTAGGGTTGTGCTTGCGTACCTGGTGCCAGAAGCAGGATTCACATTTGAAGTGACAAGAATCGAACCCCTGAGACGTAGCGGGTGGATTAAACCCCATTCATGACAAGTCTGTTCACAGACAAATCTGACAAAATGAGAAAGTTCAAGCTGCAAAGCAGAACTATGTTGATTCTGACAAACGGCCAAAGGAGGAGGACAGCCGTCACTGGGTTGGACATAATCAGCTCTTCTACCAGGTGTTGAGCCCTGTGAAAGCAGAGGGAGAGCCCAGAGCCACCGTCACCAAAGATGAGCTGCATCTAAACAGGAACCTGGATTTTCTCTCTGACCCATTGGTCCAGAGAGGCCCTGCTGTGAGTAGCAGGAGAGGAGCCACGGCTGAGGAGGAGCAATCCTCTCTAGGTGGGCACCTCCTGATCATGCCTGACACCACAGGAACACACTGGAAGCAGCAGGAAGAAGACTCCAGGTTCCTCAATACACCTTGGAGCCCCCAAGGTCCAGACCTTGAGCCAGTTCCAGGAGAGGTCTTGGAAGCTGTGGCTGATTGTCACCTGCGCTTGCTGGTGCCGGACAAAAGCCTGCAGATGTTCATGGCCCACGTGGAGCGAGCCCTGAGGATGGACTGCAGCCTGCCGCAGCTCAAGGTGGTGTGTGCCAACATGGTCGCAAAGACGGGGCTGCTTCTAAAGGTGCTCAGTGAGAGGAAGGAGAACAAGGGCACCTATGATCGCATGGGCCGGTGTCCTCTGCAACAGAACATCTCCAGGCGCACAGCTTTGGAGGAGGATCAGGAGCCCACAGAGAAGGCAGAATAGCTGCAGGCACTGCTGCGTATGTCCTTCTGGGCAAGGGAGATGGAAGGAGTAATCCTCTTTCCCCCCATGATCTTCTTTCCTCTTCTCCCAGCCAAAGCCAGAGACCATGGATGACACAATCACGTTTGTTGTATTGCAGTCTATCATCGCAGTCATTTTGGTGATACTGCAGGGTGTCTTGCACGTAAGCCAATTTCTTGTTTGACTCAGAGCTGTCTGTCTTGTAGCTGGAGCGCTCAGGCAACAAACCCCATGTGCCACTGCAGATGGCCCTGCATGTGCTGGCTACATCAGGAGATGTTGTTCCAAGCCTGCAGCTTGTGGCAGCATTCACAGCAGCCAGCTCAGCAGGGTCCAGCCTGCCTGAGGGAAGCTTGTCCTGCCTTCTGTCCCGGCTCTCCCCTGCTTTGCTTTGCTCTCCTGCCTTCAGCCACACTGCAATTAGATTGGGATCTCTTGGGGTTCAGAAGAGCTCGTGGAGTTCTCGCAGAGAGGAACAGTAAATTGGGAAGGGAGGACAGGTTCTTTTTAAAATTGTTGTTGCCGGCACAGACTGGCACGTGTGAAGAACAGGCTGAGTTGGATGAAGGATCTTTGGTCTCCCATGTTCTGTAGAGCAAGACAAGAAAACTCTGGTGTTACACGTCTGCCTCCTTTCCAAGGTGTGTTCCCAGCGTGCTGCAGCTGTTTGCCGACAGCTAGTCAGAAGGAAATTGTGGCTGAGACGGTAACTGCTCCCTGCCCATGCCTCTTCTGTGCCACCAAGCGTCTTTCCTGTGCAGAGTAGCTCCTCCTGGAGCCCCGCAGCCGCGCAGGTGCCGCTGCCCAGGACTTACCCGGCTGTGTTTCCAACACGCCGCGTTTGGGGCAGTCCCGGGCGAGCGGCTCCTGTGCGGCAGCGCTGGGCACGCCCGGGGGCTCCCAGCCCAACCAGCCCTTCATGCACCAGTGATGCTCCCCTGGATGGGCTGCATGTGCTGGGCCAGCCAGGGATGTCCTTTCTGGAGCCCCCACCTTCCCTGGGCTCAGCTGAAATGCCCCCAAGCAGGGACAGGTCGCTGCACCTCCTGCAGCCCTCCCTGCCCAAACCTCCCTGCTGATTTTCTTTGGTTTTCAGGTTGTTTGTAAAACTGCAACAGACATGGAGGAAGAAGAAGTATAGGGAGATAGAGAGTGCAGAGCATGTAAGGGCAGGGAGCAGATGCCACTTTGCCCCTTTGCCTGCACCTCCTGCTCTTCCTCACCTCTGTTGTAGTTTGTTAGGTTAGTTTGTTTAATTGCTCCCCCATTTTGTATAACGGTTCTGCCCTCAACTGTTTTTCCCGCCACTGTGTTGCCAGTCATTCTGTTGCCTTGGTTACTCCCGCTTTGAGTTATGTCAATCCCCTGGTTAACTCCCAGTTTCCCCCCGCTTGTTTCCTTACATAGAGCATACTCCTCCCACCCTGGCCCCTGCCAGTCTCTCCCTACTCCACCTAATTTTCTAGAAGGTTTCTCACTTTGGGAGTTATGATTGGCTGTGGGACCGGAGCCCCTCCTTTGTTATGTATCGATTGGTCTCCCTTTACTTCTATTATCATAAGTTCACTCCCTCTACGCCCTGGATTGGTTCTGGTTGAACCCCTCCCCTGGATTCCTCCCCCCTTTATAACTCTGTTGCACTCGTTGGTCGTTGTCACTCCCCGTTGGACTTATGTTAGGTGCAAGCCAGGTTGTCACTCCCTGGCTTGCCTCCATCTAGGCAATAAACCTGACCGTCCCCAGAGAGTGTCTGTCTCTCGTCTCGTCATTCCTTGCAGCTTGATATTGGACTCTCAGCGTGTCTCGTCCACGCGGATGCAGCCCGAAGCCACTGCCGCCAAGGGGTGTCTGTAGGAGCAACCCTGGGGCCCCGCCACAGGGGTTGACTCCCCACCGCTGCAGCTGCCCGCTGGCCACCCTGTTAGCCGCACGGACATTATTTTAAGGCCGCTGACTGCTGCACATCTCTCCAAATCCTACCCTTCCATGGCAATTGCCAGGGTTTGCCTGAGCTCAGCGAAGCTGATTTGCTCTTGGTTCAATACATCATGGATGTCCTTGACAAAGAGGAAGAAGAATTGCAGAAACAGGGAGAAGAACTGCAGAAACAAATGCAGAAAGTGAACACAGATGTCTCCCAGATAGAGATACAGTGTGAAGAACTGGAGTGAGGGAGAGAAGATTGTCAAGATGTCGAGGGCAAGAAAGTAAGTTGCCAGCACTTGTTCTCCAGCTCCTATTCTGATGCGAGAACTGCTAGAACTTTCCTTGGATGCTCTTTTCTTCTCTATTTCCTTGGATCCTCATTGTTGACTTGGTGGCTATTTCCTTGGCTATTTCCAATGCTGCTGTTTCCTTGAGTCTTATCTTGCCTTTATTTCCTCAGATGTTGATTCCTTGTTGTCATTCCGGATGGAAGAAGCCTAAGGAAATGCTGTTACCCAGAGACAAGATGCTTCTGCCTGGGCCCTGCTCTGCATCCAGCACCCCACGATCTCAGCTGCTGACTCCATCAGCACTCTCTGCAGAGGAGGATGCTGCTGGTGGCTGCCATGCTTAGGACACCCCAAAGTCCCCTGGAGACTGGGACAGGAGGGATCCAGGAAGCCCCAGGTGTCCCAAGCCGTCACCGCAGCCCAGCCTGTGGAGCCACAGCCTTCCCAGGGCCATGACGTCCTGGGGACACCCTGCACATGTGAACAGGGCCCCCTTGCACAGCCCCCTGTGTGCAGCTGTTGTGTCTGTTCCTGGCTGGGAATGCTTTCCCAATAAATTCTGATTTTATTTATTTATTTATTTTAAGAAATGCTTTGGAACAGCTAGAGGGTCTTGGAAGTCCACATGTTTGCTGGGTTGTGCCCATTTCTGTGGGCCTGCACACACGTCTTTAGGGTTGTGCTTGCGTACCTGGTGCCAGCAGCAGGATTCACATTTGAAGTGACAAGAATCGAACCCCTGACACGCAGTGGGTGGATTAAACCCCATTCATGACAAGTCTGTTCACAGACAAGGTGGTGTGTGCCAAGATGGTCTCAAAGACAGGGCTGCTTCTAAAGTTGCTTAGTGAGAGAAAAGAGAACCAGGGAGCCTATGATCGCATGGGCCGGTGTCCTCTGCAAGAGAACATCTCCAGACACATGGCCTTGAATAACGGCTTGGAACTCAGAAGGAACGTAGGAGAGCTGCTGGGCACTGCTACACGTGTCCTTCTCAGGATTATTCCCCCTGCTGCTCAGTATATGAGGATGCTCCTAATATAGAAGAATTCCAGGATGGGACAAAATGCAAGAAATTGAGGCGATGGCGGAAAAGAATTTACGGAGGTGATACAGTAGTTGGGACGCCAACCATTCTCATCTATCTCCTGTGTGAACAAAGGAACTGCTTAGGCTTTCCCTGGGTGCCTTTTCCCTGCTATATTTCTTTGCTGCTACTTGAGAGGGAAGTGCCTTGGAGAAGCAGCAACAGTGAGGGCATGCTGTCACCCCAGGACAACGTGCCTGTGCCCAGTGACTGCAGAGCACCCCGTGAGCCAGCACATTTATCACTCTCTTCAGAGGAGAGAGGTGTGTTTGGCCATGAGCTTGCCACACCCAGAGAAGCCTTCAGTACTGCAGGATCATCCTCATCCCTTGTGGCAATGTTTTCTCCTGCATTCAGTAAAACTAAAGATTGTCCTTGTTCCTCCTGGTGTTACTGATGTATTTGTAAGAGCAGTTTTCATTCTCCCTTATGGAACTGGCCAAATTCAGCTGGGCCTTTGCTTTTCTACCTTTCTCCCTGTGTGCCCCAACAACATCCTCGCCATTCTCCTATTCTGCTGCCCTTCTTCCAAAGCTGTAAATTCTTTGTTTTCCCTGAGTCCCAGGCAGAGCTCCCTGCTCAGCTGCTCTCCTTCCCCACCAGCTCATCTTTGGGCTCACAGGCATGGGCTTTTCCTGCCTGTGGCTTCAAGGATTTCTCCCTGCACAATGTGCAGCTTCCCTGGACTCCTCTGCCCCTCAGGACAGTATACCCAGAGCAGCTGTGTAGCAGGTGCTGCTGAAGCCACCACCTTCCCAAGAGCACCTTCCAGGAAGGACGGATAGCCCTGTGAGCAGCAGTCACTCACGCTGCACGATGGTTTGTGAACATCAGCAGAAGAAAAGCAGGCAGGAGGGGGTTCTCTGTATGGAGTTTATCTACAAACTACACACTGAAGGGGTTCAGGGACAAAGAACAAGAAGTACAGGAGGGTCCTGGGTTTTATATGCGTCAGGGGAGGCAGAGCATCAGGGCTGAGTGCCATGGGTTACAGGGGTGGTACAGAGGCGGGGTCACAAGGGGACAGCCAACTTGGATTCATGAGGGGAGCTGCAAGGAATACATTCCACCTATATGGAAAGCAGGAGTGAGGAGTTTTCTAGAACAGGAGAGCAGAACAGGGATGATGTAACTTGGATCATTAACATGACGGTACAAGGAACTGTGGGAGAGCATCTCTTTGGGTCACCCTATCCTAAAGGTGTGTGTCTTCGCAGGGCATCCCAGTCTCGGCCTCCCCATCCATGTCCTGGGATGCAACACCGCAGGGAGCCTCTCAAACAGCGTGGCTGGACTGACTCCCCTGGGCAGCCCCACCAGCCTGGATGCAGCTAGTCCATACCATGACTGTCCCGGCCCCAGAGGTCCAGAGCCTCCACCTGTTGTGTAGAGGGAGCTGGGAAGGTGAGATGGGCCAGGAGGGGATTCCCCTGCTGCCCGCAGCAGGGACCTGTTTCTATTTCCCCATTACCTCTACCAACCCTGGTGCCAGTGCCTGGCTCTGGCACTGCCAGCAGCCCAAGAACTGTGCGAGCTCTCTCTGGGTCACCACGTGCCATATTCTGGCCATGCCTCACTAAGCAGTGGAAGCCAAAGCTGGATTCTCATCTGGGAGGCTGATGAGGATAAAGCAAAAACTTAGGGAGGAGGAAACTGTTGCCTTCCTGCTTCTTTCCATCTTGCACATCTGCCAGTCCACTTCCCTCATGCAGAAATTCTTTCACATCTTCCCCAGATCTAGGAGGGCGTTGCCATAGCTGCTGCTGTGTTTGGAATTGTCTGTGCCATTTTGGCAGCCTGTGCCCAACAGATGGCCCTGGACTGGTGGTGCAGGTTACAACGCGTATCACCTGGTGATGTCAGTCACCTCCTGCTGCTCAGTGCTTGGTTTTCCCTTCTAGGCCCCTGCTTCAGCAGCAACGAGGTTTCCCATTCCAATGAGGCCTTCCTGGACAGCTCTTTGGATATGAGAATAAAAGGCTTTGCAGTAGTGCTTCTAAAACATCCCAAGGCCCCTGAAGCTTTCCAGGGTCAACACTTTTCTGTTCCAAACATTTCCTGTGAGCACAAGAGCTCTGAGAGATGGCTGCGAAGGGGAATGGCCATGTCCTCCTGCAGAGGCCATGGCACTGGTGTCCCTGTGATGCTGGCTTGGAGCTGCACAAGCAGCATTGTCCCCTCTGCACCCCTGAGGTTTTTGCCTTTTCCTCCTTCCCTTTGCCCTCCCTCTCACCTTCCTGGCTCCCAAGCTCATGGTTGCATTGTTGCACCTCCTGCTGAAGAGCTGCTGTCATTGAGCAGAATCATCCTCTCCATGAGGTTTAATGCACATGCATAAAAGGCACCTTTGTCTCATATGCCTCAGAATAGGCTTAAAATAGTGTCAGGGTGTGTAAGACAGGAAACGCAGAGATAAGGGAGGAATTTCTTCATGGAAAGAGTGGTCAGGCCTTGGGAGGGGGCTGCTCAAGGAGGTGGTGGACTCCCCATGCCTGGAGGGGTCCAAGCATAGGCTGGAGGTGGCACTGAGTGCTGTGGCCTGGCTGCCAAGCTGGGGATGGGGACCAGGATGGACTGGCTGAAGCCGGAGGTGTTTTCCATCCTCAGTGACTCTGAGGCTTCGTGACTCCGTGCCCAGGACTGGAGGCCGCCCTGGCCCAAGCGCTGCCGCAGCCGCCCCGGCCCGAGCTGTTGTCCCGCGCGTTTCCCCTCAGGCCGGGGCGACCGCTGCCGGTGCCGCTGCCCGGAGCCGGAGCTGCCCGTGCGGCGGAGCGGCCGCGCTTCCCGGCCGGGCCGGGCCGCCTCTCTGGCCGCTGCTTGCGGGGCCGTGCCGGCCTCGCCCGAGCTGCCCGCGGCTGCCTTTGCACGGCGCTCGCTGCCGGGGCCGGCGCGCTCAGGCGGAGCTGCCGCCCCTCAGGCTCCCGGCGCTTCCCGCCATTGCCGCTGCGGCTCCCGCCGCCTCTGCCGGCCGCCATGTCGGCAAGCTCCCCGCGCCCTCCCAGCGCCAGGCGGCCTTTGGCCCCGCCTGCCTGCCGCCTGCCCACCAAAGGCGCTCTTACCGCTCCGCACAAGTGGAGAGGAGAAAAAGGACTGCGAAAGGCTCATGAGTTTACAGAAAGGGAGGAAGAGATCTCTCCCCGGTCACGGTCACGGAGATAACGGACGGAACTTGGGGATACTCATTACATTTATTACCAATAAATCAGAGCAGGATAGTGAGAAACAAAAGAAATTTCAACAGCACCTGCGGCCCCTAAGCCATGCCAAAACCTGGCCACACAAACCCAATACAGATGGGAATGGCTTCACAGTGACACAGGGCAGGCTTAGATCCCGTGTTCAGTAGAAATCCTTCCCTGGGAGGGTGGGCAGGCCCTGGCACAGGGTGCCCAAAGAAGCTGGGGCTGCCCCTGGATCCCTGGCAGTATCCAAGGCCAGTGTGAAAAATGCCAATCATTTGTGTTGAATATTTTTAAACGTTTGATAGTAATAAAATGGTTTAAAAAGTAGTAACACAATTAGCAATAGTAATAACAATTTGAACAAATTTAATTAGGACAATATGAGGCAATAAATACAAAGAATTACGGATGTCCGGGTACCTTTTTCTGGCCAGCAGGAGCCTGAAAAAGGACACCCGTTAACAAAGGATTTACCATTAAAAGCAATACCTTGTTGCATATTCATACACTTCATACATGATGCATAAATTCTATTCAAATACAGGATTCTGTCTGGTCATCTTCAACTTCTTCCTCTGAATCCTAACAGCGCCTTTGAGGTGGGGAAAAAGTTCGTTTCTTATTATGGAGCAATAAATTCCTTTTCTCTGAAAGATTTAGGTGTCTTGTGGCTGCTATCTCGATGTAAGTCCTTTCTTTTAAACAAAGCATCTTACACAGCATAGTTTTTATTTTAACAATTTTTATAACCTAAAACTATATTTAACACAGTACTTAAGAGAATTAATACAGCATTATTTCCTAACACAACACATATAATATTCATTTTAATATTTGTGAAAAGCCAATCATAAAACACATGCATTTTTCACAATCCCCACTCTTATTCTTTGCAAATCATTTGGCTTGAGCAATATTTCTTATCTACTTGCATCTTCTGGACTATGCTGGCAAAATAAAACAGGGGATTACACATGGAAGAAATATAAAAACAGTTGTAACACAAAATGAAAGATCTGAATTTCTTCTAATACATTACACCACCAGCTAGATTTTAACATTGTTTTCTAATTTTTGGACAGGTACCTGGGTTAGTATATGCATATATATATTTTTGTTCTTTGATTTCTTTTGCTTTTGCTAGAATGACTTTTCTGTGGTCATCAATTTTCAACAATCTGATATATTGAGCTTTTGATAAACACCCCGTTCTTTGGCCAATAAATAGTCTAAAGCCAACCTATTCTGATGCACTACAGATTTTCTTTGGCTTAGCTGAGTTGATATTAACTCTAATGCCTGGGTGGCTTTATTTGCTGTCATTTCTAGAACTGCTTGGAGCCTTGTAATACGACTCAACAGATAATTTGGGATCAATGCAGAGTTAAATTGCTGTGCTGGTTTTACCTTTTCGTTTACTGTTTGGTTTTTTACCAAATCTTCAACTGTATCTTAAATATAAAACAAATCTATCTCTCTCCTTTTAGACATTCAGTTCCAAATCTATTACCACTTTTTCCTAAGTTTCTTGTAATCCAGTAATGTACTCTGTTTTACCTACATGTTCTTAATTTGGATGGGTTATAACAGTGGCTGTTGACATGCGTGTGTGTAATAAAAGAGGAACTTTGGTTTCTTTCCATGTGATGCTTTCTGTAGCATTTGTGACACAATCTTGCTGTTATCCCGAAATGGAAGAGACAACAAATGAGTTCCAGAAACAGGAATAACAGAGGTCCAGTATGGCTTATACTCCTACCTCCCATGCGTGTGAGGTTGCAACCCACAGCAGGTGTATTTGATCTTCTTGGTGGCGAAATACAGAGGCCAATCTGGTCTTGCCCTCTATTTCCTTGTCACTTTCTCTTAACTAATTTCCAAATTAGTTAAGAGAAAGGGCAAATTGTTTCTGACACCCTTTAACTGTGGTCTCTTACCATTCCTCAGGTATCTCTCATTCAACAGGCACTAATAATTCCCATCCACAAAACTAAATCATTACTTTAACACTTGTTGCAATAAGAGCATAAATTTTGTGAACTACAATACTAATTACTCTCACAATTTAAGCATTTACTTATAACCCAGCTAGCATGTCTAGTATTGGAATGAATCAAATAAAGTTTGCTGATGGAAATGGTAATTCCCCTTCTCCCCTGTACAATTCTCAGGCTAAGGTCAGAATAAAAAAACAGTCTTGATCTTTCTATCTGAAGTATTCCTCCCCCAAGGAGATGTTTTATTCCGGCAGTGCTTGAAACCAGTGATATAAGCGTTATCTTATTTCTTAATTCAGTGTTATTCTTTGTACATTTCTTGGATCATTTGTGCTTTCCCAAGCTATTACCACTCAGTCTCCACTGGAAAGTCAGTTCGGTATCACCCAGTTTAAATGTGATTGTCCATTCCTCAGGTTTCTTCACAAGTCCTTTGATTCTGCTGGCATGAATTCACTCTCTTTCCATGATTCTGATTGTTGCTTCAGTAGTACCTTGAAAGGACTTCTTAATAGCACAGTACTAAAAGAAAGATAATACTGCTTTAACTTCTACCATTCGTTTCTCTTCCAAACTTTCTGGGTTTAGCTAAAAGCTTTCTCCACAGCAGCCTCTTCTTCTATCCAGCTGTGCTAATAGCTGCAGAGGCAAATTCTTCTTTTTGTGAGTTACAATTAGTTAAATAAGAAAAGCTAGACCAGTTTTAACACGAGATGTATCACATCTATTGCCTTTTACTTTTTTTGGGCAGCATTTAATTGTTTTAGCCTTACAAACCCATTCTTCAGGAAAAAAACCAAACTTCCTTTTAACAGCAAACAAAACACACAAAAGAAAAAACCAAAAAAACTTTTTACTTAAGAAAAACAGACCACTTTGTGAGGTTTGGAGAGTCAGCAATCTCTGCTTTGACTTTATCTTTTAGTGCTGGCCCCCTCCCCCTCTTTTCACAGCCCTGCTGTCAATGCCGTCCTTCCCCCGGCGCTGCCCCTTGGCTGCAGGGCCGGAGCAGGGGAGAGCAGACACGGGCATGGGGACCCTGGGGGCTGCCTTGGGTTCCTTTTGCCCTCTCTGTCTTCTCTCCTTTTCTCTTTCCTTCTCTCTCTCGGCCCACTTCCCGGGCCGACGCTGCCATCCTGGGCTTGGGACCCCGACAGTCTGGGAGCCCTCCCGGCAGTTCCGCCACGGAGCCAGCCCGCTCCTGGCCGGCAAACCTGTGTCCTCTGCTGCCAGCACCGCCGCTGGTCACCTCCACGGATCGGTTCCTGCCGCAGCCCCCGAGACCCCGCCGCTCGTAGGGAGTGGTCAGACACTCCCCAGCCCTGACAACCCCAAACTCGGCGTCCCCAGGTGCTCCTGACATTCTTTTTCTTTCTCTAGTCAACTTATCCTCTTTTTTTCTTCAAGGAGGGCCCGTTCTGCTAAACCCTGTATCTCAGTTCGGGATTGAATAACCTCCCAACAACCACGTGTTAAGACACTTCCCTGCCTTTTATGCAAAAACCCACATTCACACTTCTGTTTTCTTCTAGCACCAAGATGTCATCACTTCACATTGTAACATCTCAGAGTTTCCTAACCACCTCCCTACTTCAACTTCTCTTTTTGTTCTCTTGTTTCCTTTTTTTTTTTTTTTGATTCAACGCACCTCAGATGGTACAAGGTGAACCTAACTTGTTTCCTTCCAAATGTAAGTTTACAACTTTCTTTTACTAGGATTGCAGTAGCTGTTATAACTTAAATACATGCTGGCTAGCTGTGGCTTACTGGGTCTAACATCTTTGATATATAAGCTACTAGATACTTTTTACTCTTCCTCACTCCTGAATTAAAATTTTATGAGCTACTCAATTTTCTGCATTTATGTATAAATGATAAAGGATTTTTCAAACAAGGGTAAGCTTAAAGCTGGTACTTAGACTAGTTTTAACTTAACTCTTTTAATTTAACAATATCTTCCTTGGTCCGTTTTATATCATCTCCTTCTGTCAATTTTTCATACACAAATTTGGGTACCTGTGTGTACCCCTCAATCTATAATCCATAGCATTTCAATTATCTAGGTAATTTTCTGGTCTCCCTCTTTGAAGAGGGAGGGAGAAGGAATAAAATTCTTGCCATTTTCTCATGGTTGGTTTTCTAGCTACTTTTATTTATTAAGTGTCTAAGATACTTTACCATTGAGTAATGAGTCTGAGTTCTTTTATTAACCTCTCTTAAATCTTGTACTAGTCTCTAAGTCCCATCAGACATTACTGGGGGAATAGGATTATTATGAGGAGACATACAAGGTTCTAATGCCCCATCCTTTATTAGTCCTTCTGTTACTGGCTTCAAACCTTCCCATCCTTCTAAAGATACAGGATATTAACGTACACGTATGGGACAATCTTCTCTCTCAATTGTAACCGTTATGAGGTCAATATTTAATCCTCCCCTATTTCCTTCTCCAGCCCAAACTTCTTTGTTGATTTTTTTTTTCATCCTTTTGGCCTAATTTTAAAACTCTAGCTGTCATTTTCCCATTTTCTGATATAACTCCTATTCTTAATTGCAGTTGAAAGACTCTTCCCAATAAATTGCTACCTGCCCCTGGGACCAATAAGACATCTCCCATCTAAATTTTAGTTTCTTCCCTCAATTACCACATCTTTAATGACCAGAAATGTAAAACTTTCTCTTTTTGCCCCTGTTACTTTCACTATATATTTGCTCACACTATAACATTTTGGAATATTTAACAGGTAGGTTCTCTCTGCCTCTATGTTTATTACAAATTCCAATTCTTCTTCTTGGGGTCCCATTTTAAAATTATCACAGGTTTCAGATGGTATTTGTCCTCAAAAAAAAATTTAGAGCTTATGACCTCCCTATTCCTCCTCTGTGCCCATCTCTTTAAAGATTTTCAGATCTTCTGCTTACTTAGGACCATTTTCCTATTTCTCTTAAGTTTGTTTATCTATTTAGTTGGAGATTCTTCTTTCCCCTCTAAAAGCTGTCCCTCAAAAACCTTTTGTTTTTGCATTTTGCCTTTGATATGCAGTCTCATTTATTCCCTTGATTATGCAATTACAATAATTATTCATGTGTTTACTCCCCTTCTCATTATTTTAACCCCACCCAGAAGGTACACTTGTCATTCTGTCTTCTCTGGGGGTCCTCATGGATTATCTTTTTTCTTAAGCTTTTATTTCAGCAGCTCTGATTAATTGTCTTTCTTCCTGAGAAAAATATTTTCGTTACAGACAGCATCTCTTCTCAAGTATAAATGTTTGGACCTAAAAATTGGTCTAATTGTTCAGCTATGCCTATGGGATCTTCCAAATATACCTTTTATTTATTTCATAAAATTTCAGACCTCAGACGAAGTCAAAGGAGCATTTACAAACCCCGGTCCGCCCACTCCTAAGGGAACCTCTCTTAATGGAAATAGACCAATCCCTTTATCCCATTCTTTTTGGATTTTTATCTTCTACAGCCTTTCTCCCGTACTTTTAGAAAGAATCGGGAGAGGGCTTTCTTTTAACTGAACTTTTGGTGTTTCAGTAAGGTGATTACTTTAGAGTTCCCTTGAGCAGCCGGAGCTGTGGTTACCAAGGGAACGGAGCTCGGGGCAGGACAGGTGGGACTCGGCCCTGGTCAGGGTCTGGATCCTCCAAAGACGGGGAAAAAGCCGGGATCGCCCGAGAGGCTCGGCATAGCTCAGGGTCTGTATCCTCCAAAGACGGGGAAAAAGCCGGGATCGCCCGAGAGGCTCGGCATAGCTCAGGGTCTGTATCCTCCAAAGGCGGGGTCTGCAGGCGGAATTGCGGTGTTCTGGTGCAGGCCGAGCTGGAGCGGGGATCGCCCCCACGCGGCTCAAGGTGGCTGATCCAGCAGAGACAAAGCCGGGATTGACTCCGGCTGCAGCGGCGGGAGCCGACCAGAGTCAGGGCAGCCGGGAATGGGACAGACGGGGCAGACGGGACAGACGGGACCCCCCCCCCCCCCTCGGTGCGGTCGGCGCGGTGACCACGGTGCACACGGCAAGACAGATCCTAACCCCCGGCACGGCCAGCGGAGCGGACTGGGACAGACGGGCTGGGACAGACGGACTGGGGCCGACCGACTAGGACAGACGGACCGGGGCAGACAGACTGGGACAGACGGACCGGGACAGACGGACCGGGGCAGATGGACTGGGACAGACTGACTGGGACCGACTGACTGGAACAGACGGACTGGGACAGACGGACCGGGACAGACGGACAGGGACAGACGGACTGGGACAGACGGACCGGGACAGACGGACCAGGACAGACGGACTGGGACAGACGGACTGTGCCGGGGCCGGCACAGGGGCTGAGGGGGTGGAGCAGCTGCAAACGAGTGGGGGAACAAACGGGAATGGATGAGGTAATATTTTGTCCCCAGCCTTATACTTTCACCGTTTTTCTTTTATTGCCTTTCAAAAATGTTATTTTCTTACAACCTCCCCCCTCCCCAGCATGTGTACTCTTTTTCTTCTGAAGTAAACAGTTTTTACAAATAAATCCAGAGCTTAACAAATCCAAACTTCTGCTTGGATACTTTGAAATGGTCGACGAGCTAACTCATGACCTTCTCATGCTGTTTTTTCACATCACCCTTTTATTTATCCTTTGGCAAATTATACATTGTTGTGGTGTGTTGCAATGTCCTGTTTTAAACTTCCGAGTCCCTTCCCAGGTGTGCCTATGCCTCTCTCCCTGCCCCCTCGCCCCCTTGCTGAGTGTGCCCTGTCAATCAGGCTAACATACCAGCAAGGCGTCGTGTGATTCGTCGATTTCAAAGGATGCTTCTCAGGCCTGGGGGTCATTGGCCTGTCTAAGTGTCATCCTCCCTTGAGACCCTGCCCCCTTCACCTGGTTGGTAACTCACCTGTCCCCTCCCCTTCCCCTGTCCCCGAGCTTATAAAGTTAATGAGACCATGCGGCCCGCATTCTGTTACCAGCAGTAGCCCAGTGCAGACGCCTCTGTACCAATGGAATAAACATCTGGCTACCTTCTAGCAGAATCGACTCCCTTTCTCTCCACCATCGCCAGAAGCTCTCCCCTGAGGTAAACGGAGTCCTGTCTTGTGCCCCGCTGCACTCTGCCGCCAGCCAAGGTATCTCTGGGGTAAAACACCGCAGTGCTGCCTCTGGCCCAGCAGCGAAGGTCAGAATTGGCCTAGGCACCATCTAACTGGTTATATTGGGATACCTATTCCAATAATACATCTTTCAGTTACTTGATTTTCTACTCCAAAAATCCCAGTGCACCCATAGTTCCTTAAAAGAATGATCACACAAAGCTTGAGTATCCCAGTCGGCTTTTTGATACGTGTCTTCTGCTATTCCCTAGTACGCATTTTATTATCTAATTGTCTTCCATCAAGATGTTTCTATTTCTCTGATTTATCTTGTTCGCCACCTATCTTGTTTTAATTCTGCTTTTTTTTTTTCTTCCATAAACTTTGGAATTTCCAATTTTTCCTCATTTGGAGTTAATTTTAACTCTTTCAGCTCCATTTTCGGCTGTATCTTTAGCTTCCTGATCTGCCAAATTATTCCCCCTTATTTCTGGGATCCTTACCTTTTGGTGTCCCTTAATATGTACTATTGCTATCTCTCTTAGGTAATTTTAATGCCTCTAAAACCTCGAAAATAAGTTTCTCATGTACTAATCCATTTCCTCTTGAATTAAGTAATTTCCCTTTTTAAATTTTTTTAAGGTATGTGCTACTCTAAAGGCATACCTTGAATCAATATATAACTCCTTTCTTTTGTGTTAAATATTCTAATGCTCTTTTAAAAGTAGGCAATTCACAAATTTGCATGTCTTTTCTCATCAACTTCTGCATACCCTGTATTTTGCAAGGAGTTGTATTTCTGTTTGCTAACACAACTCCCAAAGGGCTATCTTGGGGTATTTCTGTTGGTAATTTTTTCCCGCTTTTCTTTCCTGTATCCACCTTACTGGATTTCTGCTCATTTTTCAATATTCTATAGATGTCTCCTGCTTCCGTTTTTCACTTTTTACTAACAACTTAAATACCATTTTTCTTTAAACTACTTACACCCAAAAAATCCTTTTTCTCACACTACTTTTCAATACAATACCCCTCCCTCCAAGGAGATATGCTAAGGCTTAAAATGCACAATCCACATTACCTATACTTTCATTTGTCTACATTCACTCACTTTTATTTCTCATTCACTTTCACACATACCTTCACACTCTCAAGACACAAAGTGAATCCTTATTGCTAGAAAATCACCGGGTCCCTGTGGCCCCCCTCACCTTGGGGTTGGCCTCTAGGTCTCAGTATGTCTGGGCCTCCTGGAAGGGCCCTGACTCTGGTTGCCTCCAGTGCCCGTTCACCTGTGAGGCTGTCTGCGTGTCACTCACGCTCTTCAGCTACGGCCCCTCACACGCCTGGGTAACACTAGCTTGGTTTGCAGGTCACACACAGCCTTTGGCCAAAGACCTCACCTGCCCGGGAACAATAGCCAGGTGTGCAGGTCACTCACAGCCTTCAGCTAAAGCCCCACCTGCCCAGGAACTACGGCCTGGTGTGCAGGTCACTCACTCCTCTTTGGCCCAAAAGTCCCCACCTGCCCGGGAACTACTGCCTGGTGTGCAGGTCATTCACTCCTCTTTCCACTGCCTCCCCCTTCCCACCTGCCCGGGAAGCTGAGGCTGATTTTGTGTGTGACTCACTCTCCCACACACAGCAAGACAACAATAAGGTACCTTTTACTTTCACATCACCTATTACAAGTTTAGGTGTTACTCGCTAGTCCTGGCGCTATTGGATATCCCTCGACCCAGCTGTGTTGTCCAACCCCAGATGCTTTTGGGTATTTTCCCTCAATCCTGCCCTGTTGTCCAACCCCACAAGCTCTTGAGTATTTTTCCCTCAACCCAGCTGTGTTGTCCAACCCCAGATGCTCTTGGGCAATTTTCTGTCCTTCAACCCAGTGGTGTAGTACAACTACAGATGCTCTTGGACATTTAATTTTTTTGCTGTGTTGTCCAACCCTGGATGTTCTTGGGCATTTGTTTTTTATCCCTCAATCTGGCTGTGTTGTTCAACCCTGAGTGTTCTCAGGCATATCCTCACTCCGACAGAATCCTATTCAACCCTGCTCTTGGGTGCTCTTGGAATACAAATCCCCCAGCCCAGCAGGTTTTTAGGGGCCCCTCCTTTCCTGTTTCCTAGTGGATTGGGCTAGGAAACATTGCTCCCTACCTCTGAGGGGTCCAACCCCTCCCTGACACCCAGTCCCAGTTACCCCGGGGGGTTCTTTCACTCCTCTTATCACTCACTTTGTCTCTTTAGTGGCCGCTTCCCTCGCGGAAAGTCAGAAACACAGCATGGGAGACTTCAGCACTCACCTGGCAGGTCTGGGACAAGCAGCCTGCCTCTCATTCACACACATTCACCCCCCTGTACTTGCCCCCCCCAAGAAATGCTTACCAATCCTTTTCCCTTCCCAGGTTCTTTGTGCGCACTACTAGTCTTAGGGGGCCAATTACCGAGGTTGTAGGGAGCCTTTTTCCATTCTATTTGTTTTCTTGTCTCCTTTTATCCACCGATCGTAACCTGTGTCTGTTGGTCACTTCAGGGGAAACAGAGTGAGGCTGCCAAAGAGGGCACGGAATGCATTCCCCACTCTGACTCTCCTAAAGCACCGGAAGTGAGGTTTTAGTAACCATCCTCTGCTAGCAAAATTGTGAAAAATGCCAATCACTCATTTTGAAAATTTTAAAAGTTTAATAGTAATAAGAGGGTTATTAAAAGATAAATACAATTAGAGTAATGATAATGTCGACAATTTGAAGTAGGACAATATAAGAAAACAAATCCAAGGAGTTACGGATGTCCGGAGTCCATTTTCGGGCTCGAACTGGATCTTCCTTGTCATCTCTGTGTTGTTCAGACATGGGGGTATCGTCACCATGTTTCAATCCACCAGCTACCACTGAAGGCTTTAATCCTTGCCGGGATAAATGTGATGCCATCTTCTTTTCATGCTGAGGGGGAGGGGAATTTGTTCTGGAACCATCCGGACTGCTGACAGCACTCTCAGTGCTCAGGGTCAGGGCAACCACAAGCATTGCACTTTCACCATCTCCCACTGAAGACTCCTTGGGCTTGAGGCTCAACACTGGGATGGTGTTCAGCTCTCTGCCTTGTTCCATGTCCATTATTTCTCCCCAACTCTGTAGAAGAGTTGTGTGAGCTGGAGAACAGCAAGAGAGCAGATCAGCAGCTAGACACAAACACAGCCTCAGAGGTCACCTCAAGCAGCAGGAGCTCATCTCAAGGTCAGGGAGTACAAGAGCAGAGTGGAGGATGTGTTTTGGTGAGGAGAAGAGCCCTTCAATCCATGCCATTATCCCCTTGGGGAAGAGCAGAGAGCTGACTTTTTCCTGGTGTCCCCTGGGGCTCTGTTTGGATGGAAGGGAAACATCCCAGGGGAATGGGATTGCTGTAAGAGAGGTTCCCACAGCTCCAGATGAGCAGGCTTGGCTTGCTCTGCAGGAGCCAGTGAAGAGGCAGAGACCCCAGAGGAAAGATCAGCACTGCAAGGGGGGCACACACTGGCAGGGGAGGAATAATGCCCAAGGGACTCCTTTGCTCCGGGGCCATTGCCAAGGGCAGCAGCTGAAGCTGTCAGAGCATGAAAAACTTCCTCAAGGGCACCAGAGCTCTAGGACTGTGCTGTGGGAAACCTGGGGCTGAGGCAGTGAGACAAGCGAGCTCCCTGCAGCCCTTGCAAACCTGGCTGTCTCTGTTTGCAGAAGGGCAGCCTGGCTCTGCTGTGCACAGCATGTGCTGTGCCCTGTGCCCAGCTAGAGCAGGACGGGGCTTTGCTGCCCCTGCACAGGCCAACCAAGGCATGACAGTGCTTGGTGTTCACCCTGCAGAGCACATCAGGGGCCCTGCCCTTTGCTCTGCAGTGGGCACTGGGGTGGCACAGAAACCAGTCTGTTAGGGTAATCTGGGGCCTTTATGGGCAGACCTTGCCTTCCAGCACCAGGGAAGGGCACGGGACATTCCTGCTTTCCTTGCCTAGGGCCACAGTGTGGGCAGGAAATGGGTAGGTTTGGTGGGCCCAGTGAGCTGTTCCTTCTCCAGACAGTATGTGACACACAAGATATGTACAATCACCAGCAACTTTCCATGCCAAAGTGTTGTGTCCAAGGCCTGTACTGCAAGGGCAGATCAGCACCCCCCAGTGCAAGGGCAGTGCTGCAGCATCTGGCCAGGCTCAGGAGAAGGGGCAGATTTGAGCTCCCCCAGCCCCTCCGGACACCCACCGCACTGCGGGGCGCTGGTGCTGCACAGCTTCTGGCACAGGAACTGGATGGTCCGGCAGGGGCTCTTGGGCCAGGGACGCTCCTG
Source organism: Zonotrichia leucophrys gambelii (assembly GCF_028769735.1). NCBI lineage: Eukaryota > Metazoa > Chordata > Aves > Passeriformes > Passerellidae > Zonotrichia > Zonotrichia leucophrys. The sequence continues at coordinate 388,690 of NW_026992251.1, forward strand.
GCACAGGCAGCAGGCCGCCTCCTTGGGCACTTGGCTGCAGACAAGAGGGGATTCTTGGAGGAACACCTGGCCACGCAGTGCATGGCTCAGAGCCCAACTCAGGGAGCACACCCATACCCCGCATGGGGCTTGTGCCTCACTGTGTGCCAAAGCTCTGGGAAAGGGCCATGACTCCCAAGACAAAACACTAAAAGGGATTTTATCCTGGAAAGTACAATTGCTCCCAAAATACCAGGTTACACAGAAATGCACCCGCCTGGAGTTCAAACTCCCCTTTGAGAAGCCTGCACCAAGTCACCCTAAAGGTGAGATTCTGCCTCTGAGCTGGTGAGTTTTGGCACTTTGCCAGAAGGAAACAGCAGCTCTTGAGCTTACTGAGTTTTTGTGGCACACGGATTTGTGGCACACGGATTTGTTTCCCAAGCAGAGCTCCTGTACCAGCACTCTGGGACTGCTGGTGGCTGGGGCTCAGTCCCAAACACTCACAGGGTTTCCAAGCTCACTGTGGTCTGCAGCAGCTGCAGCAGCATCTGCGAGTTCACTTGGGTGGCACTCAGGTCTCTGCAAACATTGGAAAGAGCTCATGAAATTCTCTGGTGACATTGCCACAACACTGCTGTCAGAGCAAGCCCAAGGCCCTGATGATGGTGATGCTGTTGGCAGAGGCATCCACTTCTGCCTGCTCCATAGAAGCCAGGCAAGTTGTGTCTCCAGCAGACTCAGGCTGGCCAAGAGGGAGATTTGCTCCTGCACCATTTGTGCTGCTTTCCTGAGAACAGGGCACTCCAGAGAGGCACAGCTCTCTGTGCATCTGCTCCAAATGAGCCAATACTTACAGAGAGCTCACTGAGGGCAGCTTGAAGAAGGCAGCATCATCAATGACAGCCAGCGGGTTGTGGCTGAGGATCCTGACAAACAACAGAGCTCTGTCAGGGCTGATGGCAAGGATGTGAGCTGGCTGTGCCAGGCACGTGGGCAAGTCCTGGCCGCACTCAAGGAAGCCTTGCAGGAGAGGAGCAGGGCCGGGGAAAGGGCCTTTGCAGCTGCACACTCCTGGTGCTCCCTGGCTGACATCCACAGTTGGAATCAGGACTTTGCCAAGGGCAAATCTGCTCTTGCCCACTGACCCTGCAGAGACCCTGCAGAGACTCGCCCTGCCGTGCCTTTAGCCCCGGTGCCACTTACAGCTCCTGGAGGAACTGCATCCCATGCCAGGCCTGGAAAGTGTCACTGCAGATCTGTGTGAGGCCATTCCAGGAGAGATTTCTGGGCAAAGAGGAGGTCACACAAAGCAACCAGGCCTGCCCTACAGAGGGAGGGGGCAAAGAAGGAGACCTTTGCAGGAAGGGTGCCAATCCATGGTGGAAGAGGGAGGAAACTGCTGCTTTCTCAGCATTTGTAGCCTGCCCAGGAGGGCAAGTGGAGGGCACACGTGCTGACTCTATTTCTGTTCCAGGATGCAGCCAAGGCTGCAAGAACTGGCTGCTCTGATGGCTGTGCGTAGACAACCCCGCTGGGCTCTGTCCCCTGCCGTGGCCGCCCAGCCATCGGCATTGACCTCTGCAGCTCAGCTGGGCTCTGGGCAGGGCAGATTTAGGGACTGTGGGGAAAACAACAGCAGCATTTGCCTACACAGGAGGGGTGCCCATGCAAAGACTGAGCTTAAACCACCAGAGATAAAACCACTTGATCACTCACAGAAACTTCAGGAAAGGCAGTGTCTCAAATGCCCGTTCCTCAATAGACAGGATCTCATTGCAGGACAAATCCCTGTTCCAGGCAGAACAACAAATGTCACTTCCATTTGCCCTGTTGCTTTTACCTGCCTCTGCAGCCTGGATCCCAGGAGGGACAAAGGCCACGTGCCCATGCCTGGGCTGAGCAGCAGGGCCCCAGGAAGGGGCAGGCAGGAGCCCCCGCCGTGGGCGGGGCACGGTGCTTACAGGTGCGTCAGCAGGAACAGCCCCTCCAAGGAATGCCTCTTCACTGCCTGCAGCTCATTGTCCCTGAGCACCCTGCAAGGGGACACAGGGACATTGTGACAGCACCCACAGCCCAGCAGCAATTGAGATTCTCATGGGAAAATCTCCTGCAGCAGCTTGACTGAAGCATCTCTTTGGGGCACCGCTGCAGGGATCGTCCCCACTCCTGACCACAGCAGGCCCTTGCTCCTGGCCGGCTGAAGCCGGCCACAGCTTGATCCCTGGCAAGACAGACACGGGGATGGTGCCCTGGCTGCAAGAGACTCTCAGCAATTCTTGCCATGCTGGGAAGCTCTGGTGATTCACACCCCTCCTGGCAGAGCAGCCAAGCTTGGAATTCCAATGGAAGCGGATGGTGTGGGGGCTGCTGCTCCAACCCCAGACCAAAGGATGCAAACTCCCCACACTCCTGACATTTGAAATGCTGCAGGGCACTTACAAGGTCTCAGTCCATGGGTAGTCCTGCCACGTTTCTTTTGCAACATCAGCAATGGAGTTGCCAGTGAAATCTCTGCAAAGAAACAAAAGACCTGGTCCCCCCTCAGGAAAGCCCATTTCCCTGCCTTTTGGCTGCTGAGCTGGAATTGGGCTTTGCCTGGAGAAGGCACAGCGTGCCCAGCCTGGCTTCACCTGGCTCATGCTGAGCTCAGGTCCCCAAACCCCCCCTGTCTCCAGCCAGGGAGTGTCCCGGGTGTCCCAGGTGTGGTTTGCAGAGCCAGGGAGCCGAGGAGGGGCAGCTGCAGGGCTCTGAGGGGCCGCGGCACTCACAGGAAGGTCAGGGCTCGGCGGCGGCTGCCCGGGGGCACGGTGGCCAGGCCGGCGTGGCCGCAGTTCAGCCGCCCACGGCCTGGGCAGTGGCAGGGCTCTGGACAGAGCTCCTTGCCCACTGCTGGCGAGGGGGCCACTGCCAGCAGCAGGGCCAGCAGGAGCAGAGCGCGCACCAGATGCATCACCAGGTCCATGGCGAGGCAGGACTGGCTGCAGTCACCTGGGACACAGACCTGAGCTGCAGCTGTGGCAGCTCCTGTGTCACAGTGCTGCTGCCAATGTCACAGTGGTCCTTCTGATGACACTCTAGCAATGCTCTTGTCACCGGGATGGTGCTTGGCATCAGAGCTCGCAGCAAACCGCAGTTCAGGCCATGCTGTCACCAAATGACTGTCTCAGAGCCATCAATCTGCAGAATCATGGAATGAATAGGCTTGGAGGGGGCCTTAAACCCCGTCCAGTTTCACCCCTGCCATGGCAGGGACACCTTCCACTATCCCAGGCTGCTCCAAGCCCCATCCAACCTGGCCTTGGACACTGCCAGGGATCCAGGGGCAGCCCCAGCTGCTCTGGGCACCCTGTGCCAGGGCCTGCCCACCCTCCCAGGGAAGGATTTCTCCTGAATACGGCATTTAAGCCAGCCTGGTTTCACTGTGAAGACATTCCTATCTGTATTGGGTTTGTGTGGCCAGGTTTTGGCATGGCTTTGGGGCCACAGGTGCTGTTGAAATTTCTTTTGCTTCTCATTATCCTGCTCTGATTTTATTGGAAATACATGTAATGAATATTCCCACGTTTCGTCCGTTTTGTCCATGTCCGTGACCATGACCGGGGCGGGATCTCTCCCTCCCTTTCTGTAAACTCATGAGCCTTTCGCTGTGCTTTTTCTCCTCTCCACTTGCGCGGAGCGGTGAGAACGCCTGTGGTGGGCAGGCGGCAGGCAGGCGGGGCCAAAGGCCGCCTGGCGCTGGGAGGGCGCGGGGAGCTTGCCGAAAGGCAGGCAGTGTCGGCATGGCGGCCGGCAGAGGCTGAGGGAGTCGCAGCGGCAATGGCGGGAAGCGCCGGGAGCCTGAGGGGCGGCAGCTCCGTCTGAGCGCACTGGCCCCGGCAGCGAGCGCCCTGCAAAGGCAGCCGCGGGCAGCTTGCAGCAGCTGGATGCCTGCAGGGAGACCTGTGGAGAGAGGGGCCCTGCTCCCAGGCTGCAGCAGCCTGTCCTTGCAGGACTGCACCTGTGGAAGAGTGACCCATGCCGCAGCAGTTCTGGGAGGAACGTTGCCTGTGGGACGGACTCATGCTGCAGAAGTTTGCAGTGAGCTGCTGTTGGTGGGATGGAGCCACACTGGAGAAGTTCCTGGAGAACTGTCTCCCATGGGAGGAGCCCCGTTGTGCAGCAGGGTGATAGATTTGCTCTCTGAGAGTAGGGGAATAATGAATAACCCTCATTCCCTGTCTCCTTGTGCTGCTGGTGTAGGTAATAGTGCTGGGCAGGAGGGAGGGGTGAGGGAAAGGTGTTTTTAAGGGCTTTTTTTATTTCTCCTTATCCTGCTCTGATTGTGTTAGTAATAAATTCTTTTAATGTCATTAAGTGAAGCCTGTTTTTCACTTGATGGTATTTGATGAGTGTTTTCTCCTGGTCCATAACTGATGAACCTCCGTTAAATTTCCTCCCCTCTGTCCAGCTGCAGAGAGGAGTGAGTGAGCAGCTTTGGGAGTGACTGGCATCTGGCTGGGGTCAACCCACAACAATCTCAAACTGAATTTGGCCAAATCCATAAGGGGGAAGAGAAACTGCTTTTACAAGTACATCAGCAACACCAGGAGGAACAAGGACAAACTTTATTTCTACTGAATGCAGGGGGAAATGTTTCCACAGGGGATGAGGAATACCCTGAGTTATGGTTCCCAGACCCAAGCTGCCACCAATTGCAACTCGGGCTGGTTTGACAATGCCAAGTGGCTCTTGCAATCTGCCATCAGAAACCGGGGATAATGAGTTTGTTTACCAGGAAAAAGGACAGAGATTATTATTCGGGGGCCTGTGGCCGGAGTTGCTGGCTGGCTCCTGAAATTCCGCGTTACGCAGGATGGTTCCCAGATGAAAGGTGGCACCAGTGCCAAGTCGGGCTGGTTTGACGGTGCCTAGTGGCTCCCGCAATCGGCCATCAAGAACTGGGGATGGTGAATTTTCTTTTCAAAGGATAATTGCCGACGTTTGAGTTTAGGGGCCTGTGGCTGAGAGTGGCTGTTTGGCTCCTGAAATTCCGCAATACGCAGGATGGTTCCCAGACCCAAGTTGGAACCAGTGCCAAGTCAGACTAGTTTGACAGTCCCAAGTGGCTCCTGCAATCGGCCATCAAGAACCAGGGATGGTGATTTTTGTTTGCCAGGAAAAAGGAGCTAGGCTTTCGTTCGGGGGCCTGTGGCCGTAGCGGCTGGTTGGCTCCTGAAATTCAACAGTATGCAGGATGGTTCCCAGACCCAAACAAGTGCCAGATGCAACTCGGGCTGGTTTTAGAGTGCGAAGTGGTTTGTGAAATCTGCCATGAAGAACCGGTGATGGTGAGTTCAGTTTGCCAGGGAAAAGAGCTGAGGTTTTTGTTTTGGGCCTATGGCTGGAGTGGCCAACTGGTTCCTGAAATTCTGCAATACGCAGGATGATTCCCAGACCCAAGCTGGCACCAGTGCCAAGTCGCTATGGTTTGACAGTGCCAAGAGACTCCTGCAATCTGCCATCTAGGACGGGGGATCGTGAGGTTAGTTTGCCAGGGAAAATGGGCCAGCATTTCTTTTGTGGGCCTGTAGCCTGGAGTGGCCGGCTGCCTCCTGAAACTGCACAATACGCAGGATGGTTCCCAGACGCAAGCTGTCACCAGTTGCAACTAGGGCTTCTTTGATAGTGCCAAGTGGCTCTTGCAAGCTGCCATCAAGAACTGGGGATAGTGAGTTTGTTTCGCAGAAAAAAGGACAGAGACTATTATTTGGGGTCCTGTGGCCAGAGTTGCTGCCTGGCTCCTGAAATTCCACAATACAAAAGATGATTCCTAGGCACAAGCTGGCACCGGTTGCAACTCGGCCTTGCTTGACAGTGCCAAGTGGCTCCTGCAATCTGCCATCAAGAACAGGTGATGGTGAGTTTTGTTTGCCAGGAAAAAGCAGTGAGGTTTTCATTTGGGACCATATGGCCAGAAGTGGCTGACTGGGTCCTGAAATTGCACATTAGGCAGGATGGTTCCATGACGCATGCTGGTACCAGTTGTTACTCAGGCTGGTTTGACAGTGCCAAGTGGCTCCTGCAGTCTGCCATCAAGAACCGGGGAAGGTGAGTTTTTTTTGCCAGGGAAAAGGAGTGAGGTTTTTATTCGGGGGCCCTGTGGCTGGAATGGCCGTCTGGCTCCTGAAATTCAAGAATACGCAGGATGGTTCCTAGACCCAAGCTGGCACCAGTGCCAAGTCGGGCTGGTTTAACAGTGCCAAGTAGCTTCTGCAGTCTGCCATCAAAAACTGGGCCAGGTGAGCTTACTTTGTCAGGGAAAATGGGACAGGTTTTCTGTTTGGGGGCCTGTTGCTGGAGTGGCCGGCTGCCTCCTGAAATTCCGCAATATGCATGATAGTTCCCAGACCCAAGCTGGCACCAGTGCCAAGTCGGGCTGGTTTGAGAGTGCCAAGTGACTCCCACAATCTTCCATCAAGATCTGGGCATGGTGAGTTTTGTTTGCCAGGGAAAATGGGATAGAATTTCTATTTGGGGTCTGTGGCCTGAGTGGCCGGCTGGCTTCTGAAATTCCACATTACGCAGGATGGTTCCCAGACCCAAGCTGGCACCAGTTGCATCTCAGGGTGGTTTGACAGTGCCAAGAGGGTCCTGCAATCTGCCATCAAGTACCAGGGCAGGTGAGCTTAGTTTGCCAGGGAAAATGGGAAAGGATTTCAACTGGGGGCTTGTTGCCGGGAGTGGCCAGCTGGCTCCTGAAATTCAAAAATATGCATGATGGTTCCCAGACCCAAGCTGGCACCACTGCCAATTTGGGCTGGTTTGACAGTGCCAAGTGGCTCCTGCTACCTGCCATCAAGAACCGGGCCAAGTGAGTTTAGTTTGCCAGGATATAGAAGCGGGGTTTTTATTCGGCGGCCTGTGGCTGGAGTGGCCTGCTGGCTCTTGAAATTTCACATTATGCAGGATTGTTCCCAGACCCAAGCTGGCACCAGTTAAAACTTGGGCTGGTTTGAGAGTGCCGAGTGGTTCCTGCAATCAGTTGTCTCAAGTGAGTTCAATTTGCCAGGAAAAAGGACCGAGGTTTTTATTCTGGGGTCTGTGCCTGAGAGTGGCTGGCTGGCTCCTGAAACTCCACAATCCACAGGATGGTTCCCTGACCAAGGTGGCACCTATTACAACTGGGGCTCGTTTGACAGTGCCAAGTGGCTCCTGCAATCTGCCGTCAAGAACCGGGGATGGTGAGTTTTGTTTGCCAGGGAAAATAGGCATGCATTTCTGTTTGTGGGCTTGTGGCCGGAGTGGCCGGCTGGCTCCTGAAACTCCGCAGTACGCAGGATGGTTCCCAGATGCAAGCTGGGATCAGTGCCAAGTCGGGCTGGGTTTATAATACCAAGTGGCTCCTTAAATCTGCCATTCAGATCTGGGCATGGTGAGTTTGGTTTGCCCGTGAAAATCGGCCAGAATTTCTCTTTTTGGGGCCTGTGACCAGCGTGGCCACCTGGCTCCTGAAATTTCACAATACAAAGGATGATTCCTAGGCGCAGGCTGGCACCGGTTGCAACTCGGGCTTGCTTGACAGTGCCAAGTGGCTCCTGCAATCTGCCATCAAGAACGGGTGATGGTGAGTTTTGTTTGCCAGGAAAAAGCAGCGAGGTTTTCATTTGGGGCCTATGGCCAGAAGTGGCTGACTGGGTCTTGAAATTGCACATTAGGCAGGATGGTTCCCAGACCCAAGCTGGCACCAGTTCAATTTGGGCTGGATTGACAGTGCCAAGTGGCTCCTGCAATCTGCAATCAAGGTCTGGGGCAGGTGAGCTTAGTATGCCAGCGAAAATGGGACAGGATTTCTGTTGGGGGCATGTGGCCGGGAGTGGCCAGCGGGCACCTGTAATTCTGGAATAGGAAGGATGCTTCCCAGACCCATGCTGGCACCAGTCGCAACTCAGGCTGGTTTGACAGTGCCAAGTGGCTCCTGCATTCTGCCATCAAGAACTAGGGAAGGTGAGCTTACCTTACCAGCGAAAATGGGACAGGATTTCTGTTGGGGCCTATGGCCTGCAGTGGCCTTCTGTTTCCCGAAATTCCACAATACGCAGGATGGATCCCAGACCCATGTTGGCACCAGTTGCATCTCAGGGTGTCTTGACAGTGCCAAGAGGGTCCTGCAATCTGCCATCAAGAACCTCGGCGAGTGATCCTAATTTGCCGGGGAAAATCGGACAGGATTTCTGTTGGGGGCCTCTGTCCAGGAGTGGCCCTCTGACTCCTGAAATTCTGCAATACGCATGATGGTTCCCAGACCCAAGCTGGCACCAGTGCCAAGTCAGGCTGGATTGACAGTGCCAAGTGGTTCCTGCAATCTGCCATCAGCAACCGGGGATAGTGAGTTTTGTTTGCCAGGGGAAAAGGCCGAGGTTTTTAGTCGGCGGCCTGTGGCAGGAGATGATGGCTGGCACCTTAAATTCCACAATAAGTAGGATGGTTCCCAAACGAAAGCTGGCACCAGTTGCAAGACTGACTGGTTTGACAGTCTTTGTGCGAAGAAGCCGCTTCTTGGCCTCTGGGAGCCGGAGAGAGCGACAGCTTCGGAAAGGTGAAGAAGGAAGCTGCACAACACTGGGATTGTGTGCGCAGCTTGCAAACTGATAGAAAACAGTACCTAACCACTCTACTGCCTTTTCTAATCACATGAACGTTCGGTTGGAAGGTGTTTTGGACAACTTTCTTTTTCTTCTTGCAAAACACTCTGCAGACCTCCGTGCAACTTCTAGAAAATGATTGGAGATGTTTTCTGTGCTGACACAGTTTCTCCTTGCCAGTCATAGTGGAAAAGCTTTTTCCTAAGATGTAGGCAACAAGACATGCTAAAGACAAAGACATGGAGCTCTCCGGAGCTAAGCCCCGGTCCCGGGCATCTTTTGGCAGAAGCTGCGCTCAAGAGCGCACCGGGACTGGCAGAATGCTCTGTGCGCAAAGAAGTCCCTTCTTTGCCTTTCGGGGATCTGAAAGAAGAAGTACAAAATTAAGACCTGATTGCTACAATTGTGTAGTGGTTTGGGCAGTCCAGCCGGGTTTATAGTGCCAGTCCTTGCGGCAGGTGGTGCTGCTGGTCAGGCTTTGACTGTGCCTCATAAGTTAGGTTGCTGGATGGTCAAAGACCTAAAGGTAAGGTGAGCTATTTTAGATCTGTTGCTTACTGATGTAGATGCTATTAGACATGGCACACTGCAAAATTAAACTGCAATCTATTTATTGTTGTTAGCACGAGTGTTAGGGTTTTGAAGGAATGTGTTGTATGAACCTCTCTTACTATTCTGCAGTCATTCACAGGAAACTCAAACAAAGAGTAGATAACATGAAGAAATTAATTGAGAATGGGTGGGGTATGCATTAATGGTTTGAGAGATGGGAAAGAACTGGATGGTAAAGATCTCGTAAAAAGTGCTTTGTTATTACTAGTAGTCATTACTATATTGCTTTGTTTTATTCCTTGCATCACGAAACTTGTGAGCCCCTTGGAAGAAAATATGGTGGAAAGGGTCTGGTTGTTGCAAGAAAAAGAAGAAGGGGAAATTGTAGCAATGTGTCTAAACCACTTAGACTTCAGGGTGCACCAGCCGTCCAGCTTGGAACTGTTCTTAGAATTTTCTCAGGGCCCTCTGGAATTCATCAAGGTTACTAAGACATAAGCCATGCTAAAATAAGACAGGGAAGTTGAGAAACCAAATTCCAAGACCACAAGAACTCGATAACGGAGGGAGCAAAGTGCCTGGACTGTAACCATACATGTCTTCGGAGAGGTGCACACAGAATCCGTGGACAAGACAAAGGCATCAATAAGAAATGCAGGACTTGCGTGTGCAGAGTTAGAATGTGTACGTGGATCATGTCAATAGTCAATGACTTCTGCTTAATCCTCTTGGTCCGTTGTCCAGGAGTCCTGAATTTCCCACATGGGATACTTACCAGAAGGGCTCCAATTTTAAAAATTATGTTACTGTCTAGACGATGATTAATTGGAACAGTTCTTTCAAATCCTTCCCCTGCTGACATCAGTTAGTTTAATCTTTTCCTGATTGTACTGGCGGCTATACATTAGTTACGAATAGAAGGGAATGACTTTTAGGGATATGTTGCAAGGAAATACATTGGTAGCTCTGCTTCCATTTCCATTGTCTAAGAAGAGCTCCGCATAGTTTTGGACTTTTCACAGACATCTGACTAGATTAGCATTTGGTTTTGATTAACCCCCTAAAATTTAGGCTACTAGGCTTGACCAATGAATAGAAAAAGGAAAATCACAGAGCTCAGGTGGTTCCCTTGTCAACAACTTCTCAGTAGTAGGGAGATTTCTGCCTTCAAGTTTGTTACTTCAGCTAGCAGATTATGCTCACTCCAAAACAAGGTGAGAAGATTGCTTCCCTAAATAGTCCGATAATTCTTCCTGCTTCTATGTGCCTATTTGTATGACTGGATTTTGTATTACTGGAGTTTATTACAAAAAGTTGGATTAAATTTCATGTGTCTGCTCTTATGGGAAACAGAGTATTTAGCCAATACAATCTAGGCTTTATCAACCTGAGATTGTCTGAACAGACTGGATGCTTAAAACAGTAATTCCTACTAGTTCCAATTCCATTCTTAGGCTCGACAAACCGAATGGTATACCTGCACCAGAAGGGCGGGACATTGAATAGGATTTCTCCATTTAGAGAGGAGCTAATGAAAAAGTTTCACCAGAATCAGAGCAGGATGTAAAACAAGAAAAGTGTCTCAAAAAGAAACCTGTCTTATCCTCTTAGTATTGCTAGTTGTGATTGGACAAGAATGAAATGTGTCAACCCTGTGTTCCTGGGTATCACATCAGTAACAGGTACTTCAGCTGCTGTACTTCTATCTTAAAGTTAAGAACAGAATCCAAAGAATTGTGATTCCATGCTCACAATTCACCCTATGGTGCTGAAAGGTGAAAAAGGAGTGGAAGGTGCACGGGTAAATGAACTTGAATGGCCTATCTAAATCAGCGGCCACTGATTTCCTGAAGGCTTCAACAGGTCAGTTGCCTATGTTTTTCTTCTAATTGTTTTAACCTTGGTCATGTTTTTCTTGGGATTCTTTTACCCTTTCCCTATTAGTTCAGCCTTTGCTCTCAAGCCTTTGCTGACATTTCCAATATCTCGGTAGCCTAGAAATGTGTTGTCTTTATTGCTCACATCATTATTCCCTTCAAAGGGTTGTTTGCCTCAAGTCTCAGTTTTGCTGCTTTTCTGCTAGTTCATTGTCAGAGAGCAGCAGGTGTTTTGTAAGAGCGAGTACACAATCCCATAGCTTGCTTTTCTTTTGATTTGGCCTGTCTAGCAAATGGAATGACTGAACATCTCTGAGAGGCTTTTCTCTCCCCATTAGGTTTCACTGGAAGGGCAGATGCAAATCGTCTACCTCAAGTCTTGGCACAGAAGAAAGTAGTGGTTTGCTGCTGCATCTAGCTAGAAGCTTACAAAAGGAAGGCCTTGGGCTGAGGCCCATTACTTTGGCTAAGTAGAAAAGGACTGTGGGAAGGTGAGGCAACTAAATTAGAGGTAGATCAACAAGTTCTAGAACCGTCGTGTGTTCACAGCGTGGTGCATGGTGGTTGGTTGAATTGTGTTTGTTATGGCTTAAAGCTATGGAACTGATAAAGGCCTGAGTGTTTCAAAAGCCTGGTTGTTGCAAGAAAGCAGCTCTCCTTTGCATCTTGCTGGGGACTCTGCATCACCACGGACCCTCACTCCCAGTTTGCCAAGGAGATGATCAGTAGGAATGTTGCAGAGCTGCTGTGTGCATCTGAATGGAATGGCAGAGAGTGAAGCACTGGACATTTCTGGCTTTAGTAAAATGCTGCTGCATTGGTGCCAGTTTAGTTGGTTTTCTATCAGTGGCCTTTCTGTCTAGAAGTACACTGCCCAGAGTCTTTCTAGCATTTGATGCCATTTCCTTCCTGTTGTTTTCATACCTTCCTTCAGTTGAAAGGATGATCCAATCTTTACATTTTGAAGATCCCTCTTAGGAAACACTATGCCAGAGGAGTCATCGCTCCCTTTTCTTCTGCCTCCTTTATCATTTTCAGAGACTCATTTCAAATTTCTGCTAATGTCAAGAAGAATACTGAGACTACTTAGCAGGGTTGACACTCTCAGCTGCTTTCCTCTTTCATACTGTTTCATACTGGATGTGACTTAAAGGCCTTGTTTTGTCATCTGCATTTTGCTGTGATCCACAGCTAAAGATTCCAGGCCTGTGAACACTAAAAGAACTGTTAGTCTTTTGCAAGAACTACCCCTAGGAGGATTTGTGTTCAGTTTGATTTCTACGGTGTTAGCCCTGTTGCAGAAAAAAAAGGAGATTGTACTCTCTTCTTGTGTACTCTGTTCTTGTGCTGTCATTTCTCTCTCTCTGCCTTGCATGCCCTAGTTAATCTACCTGCGTGACTCATTTGGCATCATCTCATGGTGCAAATTCTGCATAGTTTCATGTCCTTACAAATGCCAGTCGCCAAGGAGCCAATCTAACCATTCAAGGGGCAAAGAACTGTAGGGCTGGTCAAGTTCAGGCACTGAAACTGGAAGTGTTTAAGTCATGCCATATCAAAGTGACAGAGCAAATCAATTGATCTAGGACTTTCAGCTGGACACCTCTGAGAATAACAGCTTGTCAGCAATGACACAGCCATCTTCCTAGCTGTATTCCAGAAAGAGAAAAGGGACACCTTCAATGGTTAATATCTTTGGCATGAGAAAACAGAAAGAAATGTACTGCAAAATACTTTAGTCAGATAAAGTGCGTTTCTCTAGTGAGAATTTTACAGTTGTTCTTTCTTGTCTGTGCCTTTACTTTTCACAGAAGTCAGGGGAGCATTTAATTATTATTATTGTACTTTTGTTTTCTTTTGTTGGCCTCCCTCTTTCCACCCACAATTAACAAATTTGCGTTTCTTTACTGGCTTCTCTTTCTTTACTTCTAGAAGTTTACATGAGGTCATCCAACCTTATCATCAATATTCTCATACAGTGGAAAGAAGTAGAAGGTACAGCTGAATGGATAAAACAAACCCTCAAAAACAGACATGTTTCTACAGTCTTCTGTGAGAACATTAGGACACAAGATGTCTTTGAACTGAGTAAGGCTGTATTGATTTAACTTTTAGTCCACTCGTTACTGTTATTACTCGTGTTTGGCCTTTAGTACAGAGCCTTGGAACTAATCCAGCCCAATATTTTGGCTAATTTTGTTTTATTTCTAATGAGGACTTTGTTCCTTTTGGAATAGTCCAGAGAAAGATGGTCTACGGTAGAGTTATGGGTCATAAATTCTGGTACAGTTTGTGCTGGTAATACGTCTAGGAAAGAAAGGTTTTACATCTTTTTTGACTTTCAAATGGAACCATTACTTGAAAAACCTAAGAGTTCGGGTTCCCTCCCCCCCCCCCCGCCCCAAATACTTCTCTTTGCAATATTACTCAGGGATTACACATAAAAGACCACCCTGTAAAATACATTGCAGATACTTTGCAATAAGTGCAGCTTAGCAGCTAGAGATGATAACATGGGTTAAATAACATTCCTTCTGCAGTGATGGAAACTCTGTCTACGCAGACATACTCAACAAAGGTTACAATGGCTTTGCTCCTGTTGATACTGGAGGCCTGGAAAAAGTTAAAGATAGAATCTAAAATGTTAGGCTTTGTGCTTTCCCAGATCAACTGCACCTGCGTAAGCAGTATGATAAATTATCTGATTGTTAGATGTGATGATTGTTTAGTAATTAAATGTAAATATTATATAACTATAAGGAGAATAATGAGAAACTATGTTGGAAATTCAGAGAGGGGCTAAATTTATATATACAATAGAACAATATAAGTTTAATAATTAACGTGAAAGTTATGTAACGATAGAGTATAAAACATGATCATTTCAGATGTATGGTCGGAATCAGATTTGGGTTGAATATTCCCCTATTCCCAGAGCTCTTAATAAAAAGCACCACATATAATCCCCATGATTGTGTTTTTGAACGCTAACATTTTGGCGAACCCAGATGGAATCCTTGTGAGTGCTGCTGAGGGAGTTCGCGACTCGATCATGCTCCAGCCGGCACCAAGGGATTCTCGGGGAGCCCATCGGCCACGACTGCTCCCACCGCTCACAAACGCCCTCGGGAAAAAGGGAAGGTGCGTTTTACTTTCGTTTGGTTTTGGATGCCTGCCAAATAAGACACAGCGAAAGCTATGCTTGGTTGGACTAAAGGAATTCCTGTTGGTACAAGCCTAGGCGCTGTTCTGTAAGACAATTGCAAAAGCAATGCGGGATTGGCATTTGTGGTGTATTTGAAATGGAGAAACTTAAAGGGATTTTGGGCAGTAACACTCCTATCCCGCAAAATTCTCCTTTGGGGTGCTTATTAGCACATTGGAAACAAGGTAACTTTGGGGAAGAATTACGTAAAACTAAGTTGATTGATTATTGTAATTCATGGTGGCCAGAATATGCCTTGGAGAACGGTGAAAAATGGCCAAAATACGGTACTCTGCAATATAACATTATTTCGCAGTTAATGTCATTTTGTAAACAAGAAGGAAAATGGGATGAAGTACCATATGTTGATCTGTTTTTCTATTTATGGGGAAAGCCAGAATGGCAGGATGAATGTGGATTATTAGTGGTTAAAACATCTGCAAAGTGTGGGATTTGTGAGGAACGTTGTTTAGAACACTTGGTGTTAAAAGAAAGCTTGAGTAGGGAAAATTATACACATATTGATTTACAAGTAGCTCCAATAAGAACTACTAGAGAACCTAACCCTATCCCACTTGTTTCACCTGTCCCTGTCCCACTACCTGCTCCTCACCCACCTAGTCCTGAACCTGTCTCGTCTAGTACACCTTTTCCTCTTTATCCACCTCTCACATCATCACCTGATCCCTCTTCCTCGGAAGATGAGCAAAACTTAACTGTGATAAAAAGGGGAAAAAGGTATGCGAGTGAAAAAGATAGCAATGGTAATGAATCAGTGACCCCAATAGCCCATAGAACCCGGGGTCGGGCAAAGCTTGCTCCAGTTGTGCATAGAAAAGGCATAAGCAAACAAAAACGGACTGTGATTGCCCCTTGCGACTAGGTGTCGGAGTGGAAGGGCCAGTATTTGTAAAACTGCCTTTTTCCCTGGCAGACTTAGTCATTTGGAAACAGTCAGCCGGAACTTATAGAGAAAATCCTGATAAAGTGGCACGCGTAGTAAAAATGGTTATGAAAACTCAAAATCCTGACTGGGATGACATACAAGTAATATTAGATACTCTGATGGATTCTACTGAAAAAGAAATGTTACTTAAGGCAGCCAAAGAAAGGGAAGAGAAGATATTAGAAATGGGCTGGTAACAGGGAATTTAGATGTGAATTTCCCAATTGAGGATCCAAATTGGGACCCTAATTTATTGTGCGATATGAGAAAATTACGGAAATATCAAGAGTGGATCCAAATAGGAGTTCAGAACGCTGTGCTCAAAACTATAAATTGGTCCAAACTATATGAGGTTCGACAGGAAAAGAAGGAATCTCCCACTGTGTTTTTGGAGAGGCTTAAGGAGGTAGCAAGGAAATATACAGACCTCCAAATGGATACAGAGCAAGCAAAGGTTCAGCTCGCTCTCATATTCTTGGGCCAATCACAGGACGACATTCGTAGAAAATTGCAAAAATTAGAAGGGGAAGGATTAAGGAATTTGGATAAGTTACTTGAGGTTGCTTGGAAGGTACACAACAATCAGGAAAAAGAAGCTAGTAAAAGGCAGCAGCAGAATCTTTTGGCAGTAATACGGGGGAAAGGGAACCCAAATTACAGGGGACGTAACAGGAGTGGTCGGGGTAGGAGGCCAGTTACCCAGGGGTTAAGCCTGAATCAATGTACATATTGCAATGGGGTGGGACATTGGAAGCGAGATTGTCCAG